>NW_006922899.1:64630-67157 GCF_000298275.1 Orycteropus afer afer | reverse complement strand
GGGCAATCTACTTCCATAGTGATACTGCCTCAGAAACCCAAGGAGGGGTCGCTATGAGTTGGGTCTGACTCGACAGCACATAACAACAACAACAACAACACTATTAACTAAATCCATAGTTTACATTCCAAAGAAAAACAAACAGAACTCACTGACATTGAGTCAGATCAGACTCATAACAACATCTCCTTGGGTTTCCAAGGTGGTATCACTATGGAAGTAGATCTCCCAACCTTTCTTCCAAGGAGTGGCTGGCGAGTGTTGAACTGCCAGTGTTCTGGTTAGCAGTCAGATGCCTTCGAGCTCCATAGTTTATATTAGGGATCACTTTTTGTGTATAGTTCTGTGAGTTTGGACAAATGCATAATGTTGCTGTCCAACATTATAGCATCATACCAAAATTCAAACTCACTGCCATTGAATCTATTCAACTCACAGTGACCCCTCCTTGGGTTTCTGAGGTGGTATCACTACAAAAGTAGATTGTGCAATCTTCCTTCTGAGGAGTGGCTGGTGGGTTTGAACCACTAGCCTTCTGGTTAGCAGTCAAATGTCTTAGGCACTACGCCACCTGAGCTCCTATAGTATCATACATAACAGTTTCACTGCCCTAAATATGACCTGTGCTTCACAATTAGCCCCTATGGTGTAGAGCAGGCACACAGCCATATTTTGTTGACCTACTATTTAAAAGTTTTTGATGTCTTACTGCTTAAATGTGCATCAGGGTTGTATCCTTTCACCATACTCATTCAATCTGTATGCTGAGCAAATAATCTGAGAAGCTGGACTATATGAAGAACAATCTAGGATCAGGATTGGAAGAAGAATCATTAACAATTTGTGATACACTGATGACACAACGTTACTTGCTGAAAGTGAGGATGACTTGAAGCACTTACTGATGAATATTGAAGAACACAGTCTGAAGTATGGATTACATTTTAATATTAAGAAAACAAAAATCCTCACAACTGGACCTATAAGGAGCATCACGATAAATGGAGAAAAGATTGAAGTTGTCAGAGACTTCACATTGCTTGATTTTATGATTGACACCAAAGGAAGCAGCAGTCAGGACATGGGACAGTGTATAGCACTGGGAAAATTGGCTGGAAAGGAACTCTTTCAAATGGTGAAGAGCAAAGATATTTCCTTGAAGACTAAGGTGTGCCTGCCACAAGCCATGGTATTTTCAATTGCCTCATATGCATGTGAGAGCTGGACAATGAATAAGGAAGACTGAAGAAGAGTTGATGCTTTTGAGTTGTGGTGGTGACAAAGAATGCTGAAAGTACCATGGACTGCTAAAAAAAAAAAAAAAAACCAAGCAAATCTGTCCTGGAGAAAATGCAGCTGGAATGCTTCTTGGAGGCAAGAATGGCCAGACTTCATCTCATCTGCTTTGGTCATGTTGTAAGAAGGAACCATTCCCTGGAGAAAGATGTCATGCTTGGTAAGGTGGAGGATTGACAAAAGAGGGGAAAGCCCTCAATGAGATGGGTTGATACAGTGGTTGTGGCAATGGGCTCAAGTATAGCAAGGATCATCATGTTGGCATGGGACCAGACAGTGTTTCGTTCTGCTGTGCATAGGGTCACTGAGACGGAGACAACTTCACAGCACCTTAGAAGAACCACTGTTTAAAATAATTTTACTATTTCTGCTTGGGTTGTCTATTATTGCATATCAAACCACACTAAAGTGTAATATCTTAAAGCAAAATCCAATTATATGACTCTCTAGATTGCCTGCCTTAGTTGGACAACTCTCACTGGAGGACTCCTATGTAGTTTCTGTCAGATTATAGCTGGGGCAGGCATCATCAGAAGATGTGCCTCACCCAAGTGCCAGCTGGTTTCTTTGCTCCTATGTCTGGCACCCAAATGGTCCTTGGTTTCTCTACAAAAGTTGGGCTTCCCCACAATATGGTGAACAATAGGTGGTTGCACTTCCCACATAGTGTCTAACTTCCTAGAGGTTAATTAAACTTCCTAGGTCAATTAAATTATCAAGAATTGGCACAATGTACCTTCCATGACATTTTATTGATCAGAGATTCATAGAGTTGACCTGGATTCAAGAGGACATAAAAAATATCCTGCCCTCTGGATGTTGTGGTTGTTATTAGGTGCTGTCAAATTGGCTCCAACTCATAGTGACCAGGATAAAACCTTGCCCCATCATGTGCCATCCTCAAAATCTTTGTTACGCTTGAGGTGGTTGTTGAAGCCACTGTGTTAACCAATCTCATTGAGGGTCTTCCTATTTTTCTCTGACCTTTGGCCTTACCAAGTATGATATACTTATTCAGATAATGGTCCCTTCTGACATGATTATTGTAGATGAGAAGAATTCTGGCCATTCTAAGGAGCAATTTAGCTGCACTTCTTCCAGGACAGATTTGTTCATTCTTATGGCAGTCCATCTTTGCTATTCATAAGGTTTTCCCTGGCCAATTCTTTCAGAATTGGATGGCCTCTTCCTTCTTCCTAGTCTGTCTCAGTCTATAAACTGGCTGTTACCT
>NW_006922899.1:57111-62935 GCF_000298275.1 Orycteropus afer afer | reverse complement strand
ACCTATTTTGGTCATGTTGTAAGAAGGGACCATTCCCTGGAGAAGGATGTCATGCTTGGTAGGGTGGAGGGTCGACGAAAGAGGGGGAGGCCTTCAGGGAGATGGATTGATACAGTGGCTGTGATGATGGGCTCGAGTATAGCAGGGCTTGTGGGGCTGGCGCGGGATCGGGCGGTGTTTCGTTCTGCTGCGCATGGGGTCGCTATGCGTCGGAAACAACTCGACGGCACTTAACAACAACAACAATGGCAGTCCATAGTATCGTCAGTATCCCTCGGCAACACCATGATCCAAAAACATAAACTCTTCTTTAGTCTTCCTTATTAATTGTCCAGCTTTCACATGCATATGCAGAACAAAACAACCCAAACTCACTGTCAGGGAGATGACTCCAACTAATAATGACCTCCATTGGGTTTCTAAATCTCTATTGTTTGGAAATTTCTATGGAACCAGACAGCCACCAAGAGACTAGTGGGTTCAAACAACTGATCTTTTGCTTAGCAGTCAAATACCTTAAAACTACACCACCAGAGTTCCTTACATGAATGTAAGGTGATTGAAAATACGTGGATTACCTGCACTTTAATCATCAAAGTGACATCTTTGCTTCTTAACACTTAGAGATTTTGTAGCACATTTACCCAGTGAAATAAGATAATCAGATTTCTTGACTGCTGCTTCCATGGGTGTTGATTGTGGATCGAAGTAAAATGATATCCCTGACAACGTCTATCTTTTCTCCATTTATTTTCATGTTGATTATTGATCCTTCTCTATAGGTTGAGAGCTCCTTTATATGTTGAGGTATAATTCATACTGAAGACGTCTCTGATTTTCACCATTAAGTGTTTCAAGTCCCTTCACATTAAGCAAGCAATGTTGTGTCATCTGCATTTTCAGGTTGTTAATGAGTCTTCCTCCAATTCTGATGCCATAATCCTCTTCATGTAGTTCAGCTTCTCAGATTGTTTGCACAACACACAGATTAAATATGTATGGTGAAAGGATACAACCGTGATGTACATCTTTCCTGACTTTAAAGCTTGCAGTATCTACTTGTTCTGTTTGAACAACAGCCTCTTCATCTGTGTACAGGTTCCTCATGAACACAATTAGTTGTTCTGGAATTCCCGTTCTTGGACATGTTATTCATTATCTGTTATGATCCACCTAGTCAAATGGCTTTGCAAGTCAATAAAGCACAAGTGAACAACTTTCTGGTAGTCTTCTCTTTCTGCCAAGCTCCATGTGGCATTATCAATGATATCACTTGTTCCACATCCTCTTCTGAAACCATCTTGAATTTCTGTAACTTCTCTGTCAATATATTGATACAACTGTTTTTCAGTTATCTTCAGCAACATTTTACTTGTCTGTGATATGTTTATTTATTGAATAAATAAGGACTAAAAATATACTGAACAATTGGCTCTTCAATATTGGTGTGTAAGAAGAAGTTAAAATTGTCAACAACTTCATTCTTTTTGAATCAACAGTCAACATCTATGCAAACAGCAATTACAAAATCTTCAGCAATTTTTTACTTGTGTGTGATATTAATGATGTGGTTAGATAATTTCCACATTCTGTTCAATCATCATTCTTTGGAGTGGGCATAAATATAAATCTCTGCCAGACAGTGGGCCAGGTAGCTGTTTACAAAATTTCTTGGCATAGGTCTGTAAGTGCCTCCAGCAACTGCATCCATTTATTGAAAATTCTCAATGGGTTTTCCATCAATTTCTGTAGCCTTGTATTTTGCCAATTCTTTCAGTACAGCTTGGATTTATTCCTTCGTTACCATTGTGTCTTGATCATATGCTACCTCCTGAAATGCTTGAACATTGACCAATTCTTTTTGGCACAGTGATTCTCTGTATTCTCTCTGTCTTATTTTGATTCTTCCTGTGTCATTTAATATTTTGCCAATAAAATTCTTCAGTATTGAAGTTGAGGCTTGATTTTTTTTTTCAGTTCTTTCAGCTTGAGAAATGTTGAGTTGTTATCTCTTTTGTTTTTCTAATACCAAGTCTTTTCTCAGATTATTATAATTATCTCCTTTGTGACCCTTTGTGGGATGACATGAAGAACATCATACATGAAGAATGTAAAAGGTAATTAAAAAGACAGGAAACAATGAAAATACCAAAATGGATGTCAGAAGAGACTCTGAAACTTGCTTTTGAGCAGAGTAGTTAAAGAGAAAGGAAGAATGATTAAATAAAAGAGCTGAGCAGAAGATTACAAAGGATAGTTGGAAAAGACAAAATAAAGTATCATAATGAAATGTGCAAAGACCTGGAGTTAGAAAACCTAAGAAGAAGAACACACTCAGCATTTCTAAAGCTGAAAGAACTGAAGAAAAAAATTCAAGCTTCGAGTTGCAATATCAAAAGATTCTGTGGGCAAAATATTGAATGATGCAGGGAGCATCCAAAGAAGATGGAAGGAATACTCAGTCACTCTACCAAAAGTAATTGGTCAATGTTCAACTGTTTCAAGACTTGGCATATGATCAAGATCCAAAGGTTTTGAAAAAAGAAATCCAAACTGCACTAAAGGAATTATTGAAAAACAAGGCTCTAGGAATTTGTGGAATGCCCACTGAGATATTTCAACAAACAGATGTAGTGCTGGAAGAACTTACTCATTTATGTGAAGAAATTAGAAAGATAGCTACCTAAACAACCAACTCGAAAATATCAATATTTCCACCCATTCAAAAAAAAGGTGATCCCACAGAATGTGAAAATTATCAAATAATATCACAGGCAAGAAATATTTTGCTGAAGATAAATAAAAAATGGTTGCAGCAGTATACTGACATGAAAATTCTAGAATTTCAAGTCAGATTTGGAAAAGGACATGGAATGAGGGATATTATTGCTGCTGTCAGATGGATCTGGCTTAAACAAAGAATAACAAAAGGATGTTTACTTGTGTTTCATTGATTATGCAAAGGCATTCACATATGTAGACTATAACAACTCATGGATTACATTGCAAAGAATGGGTATTCCAGAACACTTGATTGTGCTCATGAGCAACCTATACATAGACCAAGAGACTGTGGTTAGAAGGGGTCAAAGGGATACTGCATTGTTTAAAACCAGGAAGGGTTTGTGTCAAGGTCGTTTCCTTTCACCATACTTCTTCAATCTGTACTCTGAGCAAATAATCCAAGAGCACAGACTATATGAAGAATTAGGCATCAGGATTAGAGGAAGACTCATTAACCTTGGGATATGCAAATAACAAAACCTTGCTTGCTGAAAGTAAAGATGAAGCACTAACTGATGATGATCAAAGATTACAGTCTGTAGCATAGAGTACACCTCAACATAAAGAAAATGAAAATTCTCACAACTGGACAAATAAACAACATCAGGATAAACAGAAAAAAGATTTAAAGTTTCAGGAATTTCATTTTTCTTGGATCCACAATCAGCACCCATGGAAATAAGTGGTTAAGAAATCAGTCATCATATTACACTGGGAAAATCTGCTGCAAAAACTAAAACCAAACTAACTGCTATTGAGTCAAATCTGACTCAGAGCCACCCCCATTGGGTTTCTTTACAGAAGTAGATCACCTCACCTTCCTACCCATGCTCAGCAGCACTCACACCTACCTTCCCATGGAAGGTGGTGCCCCCTTCCCTGAAGTGAACATCACACTCCTGCTGCACCTGCATTTGGTGGCTAACATTTACACTAATATTCAAGAAGCTCAATAAATTCCAAATAAGATAGACACCAACATATCACAATGTCATATTATAATAAAACATTCCAAGGCCAAAGATAAGAAAGAATCCTGAATGAAGCTTGAGAAAAACATAAAGTCCCCTACTAAGGAGAAGAAAAAAAAAAAGACTAAGTTCTGATTTATTAGCAGAAATCACACAGATAAGCAGGAACTGGAATGACACATATAAAAACCTGAAAGGAAAAAAGCTGCCAGTCAAGAATTATGTATCCAAGAGTTCTGGTAAGGTGGTGGAATAGGCAGAAAGACTGCACAGACCCTCTTCAACAAAGAAAAGGGGAGCCAGCTAACACAGATACAGAAGAAAATCCTGGAGCCCTGAGCTTTGAAGGGTAGGATATAGAAGTGGACTAAACTCCAACACATAGAAGAACTTTCATGAAAACACCAAAAAGGGAAACATACAGACTTGTGGTCTATCAGTGATCCTGATGGCACTGACAGCTTGGATATTGCCAAGTGGTGTTAGGACCTAAGAATTAACCTAAAAATCAGCCCTAGTAGCCAGGGACTGCACAGAGGACTGTACTGGTGGCTGGTGAATAAAAGGGGAAGCAGTGAAAAGGAAAGTGGACTGAGTTGTGGACTTTTGCCTGTCTGGAGGGAACAGTCATTTTGAATTTTTACAAGTGGTTTGACCATTTGGGGTATTTAAAGCAACAGCATTCTCCCAGATTTCAGGGACATAAGAATAGGCTCCACTTTCCAGGAACCACAAGGACATCTTGGGTGCCAAGAACTACAAAGGTACAATGTTATCTCTCATTCCCACCCACCTTCTGGGCTGGCAGGAATATGATCCCAGTCTGTGTGCTCAGGCAGAGACCTGGGTGTCCTGTCCCACCTTGGCCAGATGTTTTTTTTTTTTTTTTTTTTTAGTGTGCTTGTTTTTGTCTGTTTTAAAATTATTATTATTATTGTCATTTTTATTAGTATTCTTTTTTCTTCCTTTCCCAGGTTCTAGTTTTCAGTGTTTTCTCTCTTCTCTGCTCCTGGTTCCCACATTTTTCTTTCTTGTGAGTAACCCTATTTCTTGTTTTCTTTTTTTGCATTTTTCCCATTTTTTCCTTCATTATTCTCCTATGCTCCATTTTTTCTTTTATTGCCTTCTCCCCAGATATTGTTGGGTTTTTTATTCCTTTCTTTCTTCAGTTATAGTTCCTGTGTGTTTACATGGTGTGTTTCTTGTCCACTTACTTTTACTTTCTTGATGGTTATTTAATTGTTGTTTTCTCTCAATGTGAGACAGCAACAGTGCCCATACGACACAACTACACCCATACCTCCTGCAGCTTCACTTACTGAGTGAGAGCCACCACTTCCTTTTCAAACAATGGCCCAATTATAAGTCACTACCAAGAGCCTGACTCACCCCTAACTGATCTTCACAAACAGTTAACAGAGCTGTAAATACAACAATGTCACAATGTCTGGGAGACAACAGACCATCACAGTCCACACAAAGAAACAAGATAAAGTGGTAGAAATGAGGGAGCAGAATACAGATCCAGAACACATCCATGAGGCAGAAGCAGCATTGGTACTCCCTGATAAAGATTTTAAAAGAATTATCTGTAGGTACCTTCAAAGGATTGAGACATCAATCAAGGAAAACACTGAAAAAATGAAGAAAAATACAGACAAAACCTTAGAACAATTTTAGAAGAAAATACAAAAGCAAACTGACAAAATAAATAAATAAATAAAAATGATATAAAATCTACAGACAGAAATCCAGAAGACTGATACTAAATTTTCAGGAACAGAAAACACATGGAAAGGGAAAAGAATAGAATTGAATTAATGAAAGACAGTATTAATAAGATTGAAGACAAATACCTGAATACTTCTTTGGAAAGGGATCAAGCAGAAAAAGATCAAAACAAAATAGAGAAAGCCTAAGGTTCAAAAAGAATAACCTACATGTAACCAGAATTCCAGAACATGAAGAGAAAAATAAAACCACTGAGAAAATCATCCAAAATATGTTGGAAGAGAACTTCCCTGATATAATGAAAGATGAGAATATATCCATTCAACAAGTACAATGAA
>NW_006922899.1:51711-57006 GCF_000298275.1 Orycteropus afer afer | reverse complement strand
ATATATATATATATATATATATATATCCCTGAGAGAGAAAAATTTCCAACCAAGAGTTATATACCTGGCAAATTTGTCCTTAAATATGATAATGAAATTAGGAGATTCCCAGATAAGCAGAAATTAAGGGTAGTTGTTAAAACTAGACCAACCATACAAGAGATACTAAAGGGAGTCCTTTGAACAGAGAACCAATAATAGCAAACAATAAATGACCATTAATACACAAGATAACATAACCCAAAAACCAACACAGCTATGGAAGTATCCAAAGTGAAATAAGCTTACAAGATTGTAAACAGGGAACCAGAGACATTAATTGGCCAGTAAGGACCACTACCAACCAAAAAGATGGAAAAAAAATAGTGTAGTTATAAAACTTCTAAATGGCGAGGAAGTCAAGAGAGTTGCAAGATAGAATGGTCTGTTCTAAACTTGGGAAGAAAATTATAAATCACAGGTTAACCTCAAAGAAAAATTATAAACCTTCACATCACAATAAAAAAGAGGAAAAGCAACAAATATTTAGCAAATACTAAAAGAGTAGCAACAAAGGAAATGATAACACAATTCATAAACATAATGAGCTCATCACAGAAAATTAAATGGAACAACAAAAAAAACAGGCATACCATAAAAAACACATAACAAAATGACAGCAACCAATTCATACTTGTCGATAATTTTACTGAATGTTGATGTGAATGGATTAAATGCACCACTCAAGAGATGGAGATTTGCAGACTTGATAATAAAACATAACCCGTCAATATGCTGTCTTCTAGAGACAAAGACAAAAATAGACTAATAATCAAAGGTTGGAGAAAGACATATCAAGCAAATGGCAACCAAAAAAGAGCAAGAGTGGCAGTATTAATTTCTGATCAAATTGACTTTAAGACAAAAACTACTATAAGAGACAAGGGAGGATATTATATAATGATTAAATGATCAAATGAACAAGAAGATATAACCATAATAAATATCTATGGACCCAATGAAACAGCCACAAAATACATAAATCAGACTCTAAAATAGTTGAAAAGTCAAATAGATGACTCCACAGTCATAGTGTGAGATTTTATACATCACTTTCAATGACAGATAGAACAACTGGAAAGAAACTTAACAAAGACATAGAAGAGCTAAACAATTCAATCCACCAACTTGACCTTATAGACAATTACAGAGAATTTCACCCAACAACAGCACAATATACATTCTTTTCCCCTACACATGGAACATTTTTCATGATAGACCATATGTTAGGCCATAAAGCAAGCCATTATAAATTTAAAAACATTGAAATACTGCAAAATATCTTCTCAGATCACAATGCTATCAAATTAGATATCAACAATGGGAAGATCAATGGAAAAAGAGCAAGCACATTGAAACTGAACAACACCCGCCTTAAGAAAGACTGGGTAAGAGAAGAAATAAACATTGAAATTCAAAAATTCAAACCAGAATGAAAACACAACATACCAAAATCTTTGGCACACAACAAAAGCAGTGATCAGAGGCCAATTTATAGCAATAAACGCACACATCCAAAAAGAAGAAAGAGCCAAAATCAACACTTTAAACAAAGATATCCAACAATTAGAAAAAGAACAACAAGAAAAGCCTATGATAACCAAAAGAAAGGAAATAATAAAGATTCGAGCATAAATCGATGAACCAGAAAATAGAAAGACAATAGAAAAAATCAACAACACTAGAAGTTTTTTTTTTTTTTTTTAAAGATTAATAAAATTGACAAACCAGTTGCAAATTTAACAAAGGAAAGGAGGGAGTGAATACAAATAATATGAATAACAAATGAAATGGGTGACATCACAACAGAAACAACTGAAATAAAAAAGGATCATATCAAGTTACTATGAAGGACTATTCTTTAACAAATTTGAAAATCTGGAAGAAATGGACAGATTTCTAGAAACACACGACTTACCTAAACTAACGCAGACCAAAGTGGAAAAGTTGAACAGATCCATAACATAAGAAGAAATTGAAAGGGTCATAAAAAATTATCAGCCAAATAAAGTCCTGGGCCAGAGGGTTTGACCAGAGAATTCTACCAAACATTCAGAGAAGAATTGACACCAATCCTACTCAAAGTATTCCAAAACATAGAAAAGGATGCAATCCTCCCCAATTCATTTTATGAAGCAAGCATAACCTTGATACCAAAACCAGGCAGACATCACTCAAAAGGACAACTACAGACCATTATCCCTCATTAATATAGATGCAAAAATCTTCAACAAAATCCTAGCCAATAGACTGCAACATCATATCAAGAAAATAATTCATCATGACCAAGTGGGGTTCATCCAACTGCCCAGCCATTCAACCAGGCCCAGCCAAATTGACACACAAACTTAACCACCACAGAGGCCATTATGTTAGAGCCATTTCTTCACTCAGACAGCTACTGGCTGCTGAGGCTGACAAACCCTGCTAAAAAGGCAAGGATGCCACACCTCCTGACCTCTTCTAATCCCACAAGAGGAAGACAAAATCGCCATCAGTAACCCAAGGCCTATTCCTGCAAGACCAAACATGTTGCCTCCCTCCAGCCCTTTCACCAACTGTTCTTCCCAAAGCACCCACCACCTCTCTTCTGGGTTTGATAATTTGCTGCAGTGGCCACACAAAACTCACAGATTATGGGGTTTATCAGGGAAGCACCAGGCTACAACTCAAGTTCAGGAAGAATGCTCAGTCTCTCTCCCAGAGCCCTCGTGTCTCAGCCAACATACTCTCACAGTCTCTCTCCAGCAGTGCGTGTCGCTTGGTGTCTCACTCAGCAATGTGTATCTCTTGCATCTCTTTCCCAGCAGCGCGTGTCTCTCAGGAGCGCGTTCCTTCTCAGCAGTACGTGCTTCTCACCCAGTAATCAGAGACAGTTCTGCCTCTAGGAGGCCTCCTTTTGAGCCTGGAAGAGTGGCCAAACTAGCCAATCATAACATCTGAATTCTAAGCACCTGAGAGAGAGTGAACTTCCCAGAACATTGGTCCAGTGCCACTCCCAACAGAAATACCCCAGGTGGATAACTTTTACAATCAGAAGCTCCCCAACTGCTCACAGCAAATTCCACCTAGCCATTCCCTTACTAGGAATATATCATAAAGAAGTGAGAGCCAGAACAGACATATGCACACCCATGTTCATCACAGCACTATTTACAATAGCCAAAAGATGGAAACAACCTAGGTGTTCATCAGCTGAAGAATAACCAAACTATGGTACATACACACAATGGAATACTATTCAACCCTAAAGAATAACATAGAATTTGCAAAACACTGCATAACATGAATGAACTTGGAGGCTGTTCTGATTACCTAGTACTGCTCTGACAGGAATATACCACAAATGGGATGGCTTTAACAAATAGGAGTTGATTCTAATGACTTGAAGGCTTTAAGTCCAAGTTCAAAGTGCAGGCTCTAGGGGCTTGGTGAAAGACCCTCAATCTTGGGTTGCAGCTCTGCCTCCTGCTCCCGGCCCACTGAAGCTGGAGGCTTTTCTTCACTCAGCTTCTGGCTGCTAAGGTTGACACACCCAGTGTTGACAAGTAAAGAGATGTTACCAAACAACACAGCAGGCCATTAATTCAAGTCCATTGGAAGTCCCAAGGTTGGCAGAGCATGACAGGCTACTGAACAATGACACAGCTACATGCAGGGTTCAAGTGTGCCACAAGCTAGAGCCCATTCCCCAAGGCTTCTCCTTATATACAGGAAGCAGACCACTTCTCTAAGGCAGCTACTCAGCTGCTCACAGTAGATTCCACCATGGAACTGATTACCAGTATCATCATGAGGAATACTACATCCAGCTGCCCAACCACTCAAGCAGGCCCAGCCAAATTGACACACAAACTTAACCACCACAGAGACCATTATGCTGAGTAAAATAAGTTGATCACAGTAAGACAAATATTATATTAGTCTGGTATTGTAAAAAGTCAAGGAAAGGTTTATATATGAAAAGAAATTTTCTCTTTTGGTTACCAGGGGTGGGAAGGTAGGGGAGGGACAAGTATTGATTTGGGTGAAGAGAAGGACAATGTTCCAAATGTGAGTGCTCAACATGGTGGCATTGAGGAAGAGAAGATACAGAAAGGTGCATGGGAGGTACAGACAACAAAGATGAACCCTTTTGCCCATATAGCACTGTGTTGTCAGTGAAGGCAAACATGGCTATACGAATGGATAGATGGGTGGGCAGGCTGAACTATTAGGTATGTCTATTCAAGGGGCAGTATTCCCAAGACCATGTATAGGGTTGGCAGACAATGTTTCTATAAGTATATTGGTATGTTCTGGAAATATTCTCAGATATATAGCAGAGCTGACAAGGGACAAGGTTGTAGTCACTTCTTGGCCACAGCCAGCTACCCAGTGGGAGTGAGTAGTTGGATTTGTGGGCTCAGGACCATAGTCTCAGGGGACATCAAGGTCAATTAACATAACATACAACACAAAACATTGTTCCACATCCTACTTTGGCGAGTAGCAACTGGGATCTTAAAACTTGCAAGTGGCCATCTGGATGCAATGATGGGTCTCTCCTTATCAAGAGGACCTATAAGGTGAATAATAATACAAGGAAGGTATTGACTCATTAGAACCATCAACTATATGAGATAATAAGGGCAGCATTTGCCCAGGGATGAAGCTCAGAAGGCAGGAAGGGGTAGGAAAGAAGGATGAAGGGAAGTGGCAAAAACAGGAAGGGAGTGGGAAGAGCGCTGTTGCATTGTGGGGACTGCAATGAGTGTGAGCAAGCAAAATGTGCATGTGCTGCTGAATGCAAGACCAATTCGCTCTGTAAACTTTCACCCAAATTACAACTAAAAAAAAAAAAAAAATGGAGCCTGCTCAAGTATTATTCCCATGATAGTTGGTGGACTGGACTGCTGTGCCAATTGGGGCTTCTGTATAAGTGTATCTCTAGGCCTTTCTTCTTAGTCTATGTTAGTCTGGAAGTGCCACTGAAACTGATTAAGCATCAGGGCAACACAAGAACTTCCCCAGACAGATGGGTGGTGGCTGCACATGAGGAGCACTGGCTAGAATCAAACTCAGGTCTCCTGCACGGAAGGAGAGAATTCCACCACTGAACCACCATTGCCCCTAATAATGTAAGATGTACCATGGTCAGCTGTAAATGGGTCATGAACTTGCCTCTAGTGACTGTTAAAAACAGAAAAGATTGAAGTTGTCAAAGATTTCATGTTGTTTGGTTCCATAATCCACACCAATTGAATCAGCAGTCAA
>NW_006922899.1:47437-50547 GCF_000298275.1 Orycteropus afer afer | reverse complement strand
AGGTTGGGCAATCCTACTTCTGTAGTGATACTGCCTCGGAAACCCAAGGAGGGGTCACTATGAGTCGGGGCCGACTCGACGGCAAACAACAACAACAACCAGAGACTGAATAAATCTGTCCTGGAAGAAGTGCAGCCTGAATGCTCCTTGGAAAGAAAAATGGCCAGACTTCATCTCACATCCTTTGGTCATGTTGTCAGAAGGGACCATTCCCTGGAGAAGGATATCATGGTATAGTGCAGGGTCAGCCAAAAAGGGGAAAACCCTCGACGAGATGGATTGACAGAGTGGCTGCAATGGCTCAGGTACAGCAAGTATTGTGAGGCTGGCACAGGACCTGGCAGGGTTTCCTTCTGTTGTGCATAGGGCTGCTATGAGTTGGAGCTGATTTGATGGCACCTAATAACAATAACAATAAATATTGAAAAACAACAGAGACCAGGTTTAAGCCTACTGTGAATAAGTAAACATGGTGGAGTGTGGTTATCAGAAGGATGGTAGAGAGAGACTACGCAGAAAAGACACCTGGGCTGGGTATAAACAGCCTTGTTGGCATTGCAGGGACTCTCAACTTCATTACAGGCATGCGGAGCCTTTGAGGAATTATAAGCAGAGGGGGATTGTGGTCAGATGTACACTATGGAATGGTCACTCTCGCTGCTCAGATTGACGTGTGGACATGGCGATGAGTTCAGGGCAGGATGGAGGGGGCTAGCAAGGGTGTTACAGCAGAGGCCACCATGACAAGGCAAGCTGATACTCTGAGACTTCACCAGCCTCCCTCTCTTCTCACCTTTAATGATTTCTGAACGTTCTGAAGTAGAACTTGGCAGATGGCATTTAAAGAAAAAATGACTTCAAGCCCCAGGTTCCAATTTGATTTATATTTTAATTTAATTTATTTTTTTTACCAGAAGACTATGAGGATGCAGTACCTTCTTAGGTAATTAATGATTCGACATGGTGCTTTTGCAAAATAAAATTGAAGCGGCTGGAAGCCTCATTTGCAGCCATAAGAATTCAAAGGACACAAGAAGGCTCATTTGTGATTGTTACTTTTCCACAGTAAAAATAAAACTGATTACAAAGACCTGACAATGAGACTGGGTCTTGCGGAAGTAATGTTTCTGACATTTTGCTGAGTGTTTACGACAAATATTCAAATTGATCACACTGACAGCCCTTAGAGAAATGGGGATAAAATATTGTTTTGGTACCACAATATTTTTCTTGTGTGTACATTTTTATTCATGCATAATTGACAGAAAAGTAAAAGATTTCTGAGCTCCCCATTATATTCATGTTTTAAATTAAGGGTTCTGATGAGAGATCATGGAATAAAGCCCAAGGGGCTTTTTGGATGGGAAAAACAATTAAAAGCAGTAATGTCTATTTTCTAGAAAGAGTGTGCCTATAATTTATATACTGGGGCTTTTTGGTTAATACAACATTTAGAGAAGAATTATTACCCACATAACAGTAGATGGCATTTGCATGTGCCTTAAAAACTCATAAATTCATGATTTAATTAAAATATTTTAATAATCTTATTGATATCATTACTGTCTCATTTCATAGATGGGACAAGAATTCTGCCCATTGTTTAATCTCAGACAAGTTACAGACCTCTCTGAACTTCAGTTTCCTCATCTATGTTGTTAGCTGTCATCGCATGGTGATCCTATGCAACAAGAAATAAAGCAATGCCCAATCCTGTGCCATCTCCACAACTGGTTCTCTATTGGACAAAACTCCCTTATGATCCACAGGATTTTCACTGGCTGACTTTTCAGAAATAGATCAATAAGGATTTCTTCCTCGTTTCTTTTAGTCTGGATTTTCCACAGAAATGTGTTTAACATCATAGTGACATGCAAGCGTCCACTTACAGACAATAGTAGTTGTGCATGGCATACATTGTCTGGGAATTGAAGCTGGATCTCCCCTATAGGAGGGAAGAATGCTACCACTAAACTAATAATGCCTTATGTTCTCATCTGTGGATGGAGTATATTATCCTTGTGTCAGAGGCCTATTACAGGCACCAGATAAAGAACTTAACCATACTTAAGTAGAGCTTGTTGTTGGTATCATGATCTCTCCTTTGACACCTGCATTTCATTCTGACTTTCTGGTTTCTATTTCAGTAAATTTGGAGCCATTCTAAACCTCATCATTCCCTTGTTATACATTATTCCTTCACAATATCTGCTATGTTTTCTCCTTTCCATTCCTCTACCACTGATCTTGCACACTTTTCTATGAGGTTATTCCAGTGGTGTTTATCTAGTCCTCACTGCACCATTTTTTTCTCCATTCTTCACAATAACATCCAGTGCATCTTTCAAAATATTAACTTCGAGTACATTACTTTTCTGATGGTTCCTCACTGTCTACATAATTAGAATATATTACTTTCCTGATACTTAAGAACCTCTGCATCCAGGTACCTTTTTCCTAAGCTTTTTTTTTTATGAATGCGAAAACAAGAATAGCTTTTACTGATATAATTTACACAGTCTGTGATGCATAGGAAATCATCAAAAGTGAAATAGAATGCATAAAGATCAATAACCTAGGCATTAGTGAGCTCAAATGAACTGATGTTGGCTATCTGGAATTGTCAGATAATCATATGGTCTACTTTGCTGGGTGCTCTGGTAGCATAGTGCCTAAGGTACTTGACTGCTAACAAGAAGGCTGGTGGTTCAAACCCATCAGCCACTCTTTGGAAGGAAGGTTGGGCAATCTACTTCCGTAGTGATACTGCCTCGGAAACCTAAGGAAGGGTGGCTATGAGCCAGGTGTGACTCAACGGCACATAACAACAACAACAACACTTTGCTGGGAAAGACATATTGAAGAGAAATGGTGTCACATTCATAGTCTAAAAGAATATTTCAAGATTTATCCTCACATACAATATTTCAGTGATAGGATAATATCCATATACCTACAAGGAAGACCAGATAATAAACTAATATTTAAATTTATGCCCCAACACTAATTCCAAAGATGAAGAATTTGATGACATTTTACCAATTTCTGCAATCTAAAATTGACAATCTAAAAAGATAGGAAGCCAGACAGAGGAACAGTCAGCCACAGGG
>NW_006922899.1:30403-44537 GCF_000298275.1 Orycteropus afer afer | reverse complement strand
GCCTGGTATGCATGTGAGAGCTGGACAATGAATAAGGAAAACCAAAGAAGAGTTGATGCTTTTGAGTTGTGGTGCTGGCAGAGAATGCTGAAAGTACCGTGGACTGCTAAAAGAACTAACCAATCTGTCCTGGAGAAAGTGCAACCAGAATGCTCCTTGGAAGCAAGAATGGCCAGACTTTGTCTCACCTTTTTGGTCATGTTGTAAGAAGGGACCATTCCCTGGAGAAGGATGTCATGCTTGGTAGGGTGGAGGTTGACGAAAGAGGGGGCAGCCTTCAAGGAGATGAACTGATACGGTGGCTGCGATGATGGGCTCAAGTATAGCAGGGATTGTGGAGCTGGCACGGGATTGGGCAGTGTTTCATTCTGTTGTGCAAGGGGTCGCTATGAGTCGGAAATGACTTGACGGCACTTAACAACAACAACAACAAAATTGATTGAACATACAATTGAAATGCTTTGATAACTACTGGTGAGTGGAATGAAAAAGATGGAAATCAAGAAAAAGGATCAGTATCTTGTGGATGGAAAAAACAATGGAGATCATATGATAAAAATTTGCAAAACCAGCAACTTATCCATTGAAAATTACTTTCTTCAAAACATATATGACAAAAGTACATGTGGATCTTGCCAGATTGAGTACACAGGGATCAAATCAACTACATCTGTGGAAAGACATGATGTAGAAGCTCAAAATCATCAGTCAGAACAACTCCAGAGGCCAACTGTGACATACACTTTCAATTGCTGATGTAGAAATTCACATTGAAGTTGAAGTAAATTAAAATAAGTCCATGAGAGTCAAAGTACAACCTTGAGTATATCCAACTTGAATTTAGAGATCATCTCAAGAATAGATTTGATGCATGTAACACTAAGGACTGAGCATCAGACTAGTTGTGTGATAACATCAAAGACATCATACATGAAGAAAGCAAAAGGTCATTTAAATCAGAGGAAAAGAAGAAAACAAAAATTGTTGTCAGAAGAGACTGAAACTTGCTGTTGAATGCAGAGTAACTAAAATGAATGGAAGAAAGTATGAAATGAAAGAGCTAAACAGTAGATTACAAAGAGCAGCTCAGGAAGACAAAGTGAAGTATTATAAGGAAATGTGCAAAGATCTAGAGTTAGAAAAACAAAAGGGAAGAACACACTTGTCATTTCTCAAGCTGAATGAATTGAAGAAAAAAAAAAATCAAGCCTAGAGTTTCAATATTGAAATATTCTATAGAAATTATATTGAATGACATAGAAATCATCAAAAGAAGGTGGAAGGAATATGTAGAGTCACTATACCAGAAAGAACTGGGTGTTGTTCAACCATTTCATGAGGTAGCATATGATTAAGAACTGACACTATTGAAGGAAGAAGTCCAAGCTGTATTGAAGGCATTGGCAAAGAAAAAAAACAAAAAACAAAAAACCCAAAACTCCAGGAATTGATAGAATACCAATTGAGATGGATCAATAAATGGATGCAATGTTGGAAGCACTCATTCATCTATGCATGATATGAAATTTGGAAAACAACTACCTAGCCAATGAACTGGAGGAGACTCATATTGGTTCCCATTTCTAAGAAGGGTGATCAAACAATGTGAAAATGTTTGGACAATATTGTTAATATTATGTTGTTGTTAGTTGTTACGTACCATCGAGTCACACCTGACTCATAGTGACCCCTCCTTGGGTTTCCGAGGCAGTATCACTATGGAAGTAGATTGCCCCATCTTCCTACATGAGTAAAATTTTGCTGAAGATAATTCAGAAATGATTGCAGCAGTACATTGAAAAGGAACTTCCAGAAATTCAAGCTGGGTTCAGAAGAAGATGTGAAATGAGGGATATCATTAATGATGTCAGATAGATCTTGGCTAAAAAGAAATGAATGCCAGAAAAATGTTTCTCTGTACTTTATTGGCTAAGCAAAGGCATTTGACTGTGTGAATCGTAACAAGTTACAGATAACTTTGAGAAGAATGGGCATTCCAGAACCCTTGATTATGCTTATGATGAACCTGTAGATGAAACAAAGGCAGTCGTTCAGACAGATAAAAGGGATATGTTGTTGTTGTTGTTGTTAAGTGCCGTGGAGTAGGCCCGGACTCATAGAGACCTCTCTTTGAGTTTCCAAGGTGGTATCACTACAGAAGTAGATTGCCCGACCTTCCTTCCAAGGAGTGACTAGTGTGTTTGAACCACCAGCCTTCTTGTTAGCAGTCAAGTGAATTAAGCACTATGCTACCAAAAGGGATGTGTATGATTTCAAATCATGGAAGGTCTGGGTTGGAGTTTTAGCCTTTCACAAAATTTATTCAATCTGTATGTTGGGCAAATAACCTGAGAAACTGGACTATAAGAAGAAGAACACAGTGCCAGAATTGAAGGAAGTCTTACTAATAATATGCAATATGCAGATGACACAACCTTGCTTGTTGAAAGTGAAGATGGCTTGAAATACTTACCTGTGAAGAACAAAGCTTTTAGCCACCATTACGGCTTATATCTTAACATAAAGAAAACATAAATTCTCACAACTGGACCAATAAGCTACATCACAGTAAACGGAGAAAAGATTGAAATTGTCAAGGATTTAATTTTTCTTGGATCTATAACCAAAACCCATGGAAAGAGCAGACAAGAAATCAGTGTATTTCATTGGGCAAATCTGCTGCAAAAGACCACTTTAAAGTGGTTAAAAGCAAAGATATCACTTTGAAGACTAAAGTGCACTTAACGTAATCACGTAATATTCATGACAAAGCTGGACAATGAACGAGGAAGATAAAAGAAGAATGCATGTCTTTGAATTACGGTATTGGTGAAGAAAATTGAATATACAATGGACAGCCAGAAGAGTGAAGAAACCTGCATTGGAATGAGTACAGGAAGAATATTCCTCAGAAGTGAGGATGATGAGACTTCATTCCATACACTTTGGACATGTTATCATGAGGGACCAGTCCCTGAAGAAAGACAGCATGCTTGATTAAGTAGAGGGTCAGAGCAAAAGAGGAAAATGTTCAAAGCGGTGGATTGATACAGTGGCTGCAACAATGGGATTAAACATAGAAACGACTGTGAGACAGGACTCTGAGACAGGACTACAAGGTCTTTTGTTCTGTTGTATATAAAGTTGTTATGAGTTTGGAAACAACTTGATGGTATCTTACAAGAACAATAACATGATGCCCATATGACATTTGGTATGAACACATGAAATTACTTGGCCATAACTGTTGAAGGGCTATGTAACTGTGGTGAACTTGAAATGCCATGACTCTGTGCAATGGGGAAACGCATTTTCAGATTCTTTAAAGGAAGTGTCTATTCAAAAAATGGAGCATGCATGCATGAATAATGCGAAAAATACATTGTAATGTGTTGTTAAATATATGGGGCAACTGGATCCCTCATACATCTCTAATAAGAATGCAAAATGGTAGAGTTTGGTAGCTTTTGATATATTCAAGCATAAGTATATGACCCAACAATCTCAAACCCACATGTTGACAGTTAAGAAGGTTTATGCATCTATATTCACGATTTATAAATAATCATAGTACAAAAAATGTTCACAGCAGTTTTATTTGTAAAGGTGCCAAACTAGAAAGAAATCAAATGTACTTCAATGGGTAAATGGATGAACAAACTGTGGTATTATAATACAACAAAGTACTGTTCAGCCATAAATAGAACTAATGATACATGCAACAGCTTAGAAGGGGTGCAAGGGGATTATTCTGACTGATGAAAACTGATTTCAAATGGTCCTATAGTATAGGACCCACATATATAATATTTTCAAAATGAAAAGTTGTAGTGATAGAGAAGATAACAGTGGTTGCTGGAGACAAGACTGGGGGAAATGTGTCCAAAGAGGTAGAATGAGGGAGATTTCTGTGGTCATGGAACAGTTCTATATCTTGAGTGTCAAAAGTTATACAAATCTATATATGTGAAAAAAATGTATATACCTATACAGCAAAATGAAAAAAAAAAAGTGTATATAAAATCTGGTGTTTTGAATAAACTATTTAGCTCAATTATTAGTATAGTGTCAATGGCTACCATGGTTATAAAAGAAAGTAGTATTGGAAGAAACTGAATGAAGATGAACAGGGAACTCTCTGTACAATTTTTTGCAACTTCTGTGAGTTTAAAATTATTTCAAAATAAATATTTTTAAACATGTGAGAGAGGTGGATAAAATATTTTCACTGCCATAACAAAGACTAACTAGCTAACTATACAGAGAGAATGCAGACTTAAACTTTCTTCCTTACCTGGCAGAACTACAGCATCATCATCATTTTCATTAACAGATAAAGTAATGAAAGCACATGGGAAGGAAGAAAAGGGACTTTTTTGTTCTTGTTATTTTTTCAGAGATCACCTGATAGAGACTCAGCCTTTAAAACATGTATTTTTGGTGAATGTGTAAGTCCAGCCTAAGAGCTTTCTAGAGGAAGAAGTAATTGTTGTTGTTGTTGTTAGGTGCTGTTGAGTCATCTCCAACTCATAGTGACCTTATGCACAGCATAAAGAAACACTGCTCAGTCCTATGCCAGCCTCATGATACCTGCTATACCTGAACCCATCATTGCAGCCACTGTGTCAATCCATCTCATTGAGGGTCTTTCCCTTCTTTGTTGACCCTCCACTTTACCAAGCATGATATGCTTCTCCAGGGAGTGGTTCATTCTGACAACATGACCAAAGTAGGTGAGACAAAGTCTGGCCATTCTCACTACCCAAGAGTATTCCAGCTGGTGGTAATTGTATCCATACAAATAGCGTGAGAAGGTTTCAATATGTGACCCAGAATAGAATCCAAGCTGGGAAAAGCCAGAAACATGGCAAGACTTTCTTCTCCTACAACAGCAATTTAAGAGCTAGTTTAGAGTTCACATACTAGAAACGAGGAGTTCTGGTGGTGTAGTGGGTAAGACCTTTGGCTGCTAACCAGAAGGTCAGAAATTCTAACTCACCAGCTGCTCTGTGGGAGGAAGATGAGGCAATCTACTTCCATAAAGATTTACAGCCTTGGAAACCCAATGGGGGTGACTATGAGTTGAATTCAACTCGACTGCAGGTTTTTTTTTTTGTTATTTTTGTATCCTAGAAACAGTTTCCAAATTCTTGAAATCTTAGAGTGGGAAAACTATCACACCCAAATTGATGCCAAAAGCCAACTGTTTCAATAGGCTAAATAAATTCTAGACTGTATTGGGATAACAGATGTTGGAGTCAGATAATTAGTACAAACTTTTAAAGAGGAGAAACCAGAGCTTCTTAGTACATATTCTAGGATTTACAGGACATATATTGGTATTATAAACCATAAAGAAGCAAAGTTTTCATTTTTCAAAGGATAGGTTTAAACTCACTTGATAGATCATTTTGCATTTGTTCATTTATCTGTTCATCTATTGAACTAATATCAATTGAATCATTATATATGAACTAAATATGCTAGTGCCTGGGATACAACAATGAATAAGACAATGTGACTTCATGAAAAATTACACTGGGAGAACCACTACTCAAATAATATCAGAAAGTTACTAGAATTGTCACAAATGCTAAACAGGAAATTGTTGTAATCCTATGAAAATTGATAATATGGGAGCTTACAAATATCAGATCCAAGGATGCCTTACTACAAGGAGGCTCTTCCGCTCTAAACTTTCATTCCTTCCAACCCAGATTATGTTTAAAAAGCAGCAGTGGTTCAATGAGGTGGATGTGGTGCCCGAGAAGCATCTCAATCCCACTCATGATCTAAGATGACAGGGATCTATGAAATGGAGCATAGGAGCAGGAGACAAGAGCGTGGTGGTGGGAACTCAGTAATTCTACTTCCACCACTGTCATCTGACAGTCTGTCATGTTGTGGTGGCTTGTGATTAGTACGAAGCTGGAAGCTACACCATGAGCATTTCAAATACCAGTAGGTTACTCAAGTGAACAGTTTACAGCAGACTACGACAGACAGGGAAGAAAACGTTGGCATTGTACTTCCAAAAATTAGCCATCGATGTCTTTTGGCTTATAACAAAACATTTTCCAATATGGTTTGGAAGAGGAGCCTCCTCTTTAGGTCTTAAATCAAGTGTACCAATAATCATAAACATGAGGCAGAATCAGGCAAGGTTTTGTTCTATTATACATAGAATGCCATGAGTCAAAGCCCACTTGACAGCAACTTAGAATAGTAACAATTCTACACGGCCATATAAAAGGACAGGTTACTGTTTCCAATGAGGTCTTTTTTGAGTATTGGGTCTAGTGCTTGAGCCAGCCATGGGCAGCCCTGACTTCTCTGATGAGGAAGGATAACTGGAAAACTAGCAGACCTAGCAGTTGGAAACAACTAGCACATCAGTGAACAGTGCAGGGGATAGATATCTTGTTTCAAGAGTCTAGAATCTGAATAGAGAAACTGTGGTTAGAAGAAGAAGATACTACCTAAGATTGAATCTGGTCTTTATGGGATAATCCTGGCCAGTACACATTTTTCTCAACTTTGAAGAATGCTTCAGCCTCCTGCCTAATTTCTCCAAGTTTGTCTCCATCAATCCACTCATAGATAGTTCTTGCAATCCTGACTTGGACAGGCCAGGTTCAAGCAGCATGGGTTATTTTGGCAAGGATTTGAAGAGCTAGTTGATAAGTGACTGCTTCCATAAAGACCTCAGGTGTAGAAATCTGATACCTGAGAGTTACCAAGATGTGTTTACAGGTCAGACCCCTAGTCCCACCCACCATAAACCTTGTCATACAAACTTAATCTAAACTCCAAAAAAATGCAGGAAAAGGAAAATCACAACATGCAAAGTAACAGGAGGTTTAGAAGAAGAAATTACTACCATATGGGGGGAATATGGAAAGCTTCAGTGAGGAGGTGGTTTATGAGCTAAGAATTAAAGAATTGATAATATAGCTTCCTTGGAGTTACAGTACTCAAATCTTCCTTCAAGAGAATTTGCTGGAAAAAAAAAAAAAAAAAGTTGATTGACAGCCTCCAGGTGTCATGTTGTTGTTAGCTGTCATCAATCCACCTTGACTCCTGGTGACTGTATGTACAAGGAGAACAAAACACTGTCTGGTCATGTGTCATCCTCACAATCATTAGGCTGTTTAAGTCCTTTGTTGCCAGTATTAGGCCAATCTATTTCAGCAAGGATTTTTCTTGATCTCATTGGTCTTCTACTTCACCAATCACAGTGTTCTCCTCCAGCAATTGACTTTTCTGATGACATGTCCAAAGCAAGCAAGTCAGTGTTCTGCTGTGATCCATAAGGTTCTCATTGACTAATTTTTGAAAGTATATTAACAGGCCTTTCTTCCAAGCCTGATTCAGTATTGGAACTCTATTTAAACTTGTCCACCATTGGTGACCTTCCTAGTATCTGAAATACTGATGGCATAATTTTCAGTATCAGAACAATACACAAGCAGTTCAGAGAACTGACGGATGGTGGTCAGCTGTCATATCTTCCCTTTGAATCTACCTGAGCACTCAGCTCAGGCCATGATTCCCTAAGGCTGTTTCCAGCCAATGGCTAAGCATAGTAGTATTATTAGAGAATGACCATTTCTGCCAAACATTGGCCAGGCTAAAACTTTCTTGATGTTGTATTGTGATCCGAAGCTATCTATACCCCACATTTCTTCCTTCTTTCCTTTCACAGGTGTCAGAAGTACATTATGGTCTGAAGGTTCTTCCTACCTACTCTTGTACATCTAATCCATCCTCGTTTCTTTTTCTTGAAGAACTGGATATTAGAACTTTTAAAAAATAATAATTCCATAATTGGTTCTGTCTCAGTCATTTGGTGCATCCTTAAGCTATTGTAGCTCTACACCATTCCATTCATTCATTCATACATTTACTCATTTATTCACCCATTTATTCACCTATTCACCCTAGCTGAAGGCCTATAGGAGAGAAAATTATTTAATTGCAGTTAAAAAAGTAGACTCTGAAGCCCAAATACCTGTATTCAGATCTCAATCTCATACTTACATCCTCACATACTTACATTTAATAAGACTTAAATCCTCTGTGATTCAGTTACCTCATTTTTTTTTGGGGGGGGGAAGAAAGTATCCAACTCATAGCAACCCCTCCTTATGTTTCCGAGGTGGTATCACTATGAATGTAGATTGCCCAGTCTTCCTTCTGAGGAGTGGCTGGCGGGTTTGAACCACCAGCCTTCTGATTAGCAGTCAAATGCCTTAGGCACTATGCCACCAGAGCTCCTTTTTTTAGAAAGGGAGTAATAATATATCTGTTCTATAGAGTTTTGTGAGGATTTTAAAAATACAACATATAAATCATTTAGAAGAGAATATGCTACATAATCAGTATTTACAATAACTATTATTAGTCCATAATTCTCAGCACCACACCCTGTGTTAGTATCTGAAGATATGAAAGTTAATAAAGGAGACAGAGCATATACCAGTGCATTCTAATGGAAAAGCAAACAAATAAATAAATGAAAAATTAAACTAAGTGTGCATGTTATTGAGTTCTAGAGAGAGTTCTGAGGCAGCTGCATACTACTTAATTTGAGTGGCCAGGAAAACTTCTCTAAGAAAGAGCATTTCAGGTAGAAACCATTGCATGTGCAACGGCCCTGAGGATGAAAAAAAAACTTAGGACATTTGAGACAATGAAAGAAGAGAAAGATATTCTTGACAAATAGAAGCATCTTAGGACTTTATGTTCACATGTAAATTGTAGACATGCCTCAGGCTCACTCTGTAGCCCCATCTATACAGTTTGGTCCAATTTCCTACTGAAGCTTGATATTTGTGGGGCAGTGAATTCCTTGATATGTCTTTTCTTGCCATGGACTTTGTGACTTCCACCAGATTACTGGGTGGGACCATGCAAATAAGGTATATGGAACGCTAATGTTGGGATTGCTTGGTTTTGTCACTCCGTCAGGCTTAAAATGAGCCTTCCTAGAGACAGTGAAGGAGCTCTGGTGACATAGTGCCTAAAGCATCTGACTGCTAAGTAGAAGGCTGGAGGTTCAAACCCACCAGCCACTCCTCAGAAGAAAGATGGAGCAATCTACTTCCATATTGATACTGCCTCGGAAACCCAAGGAGGGGTTGCTATGATCAAATCTGAGTCCACAGCAGTGAGTTTTGTTTTTTGTTTTTTAGAGACAGTGAAGGGGATGTCACTTCCATCAAGAGGAAAGAGCTGGAGCTGGAGGTGAAGTGGAGTGTTTCCTTGGATTCAAGATTTCTGTGCTGGAACTCCTTGGCAGAGATGCCTGGCAGAGAGAGGCCCAGCAGAGAGATCCCTGGCAGAGAGATGCCAGACAGAAAAACAGGGGCAGTGGAACAAAGAAGCATTAGATAGAGTGTCTGGCTTACCTGGCCCACAGAGTGAGAAAGCAGAGTGCCTTTGCACAGGAGGTTTGCTGGCTCTATCTATCCACAGAGCTGAAAGAACTTTGTAACACACTTGCCTGAGAACGGCAGAGACCAGGCAGAGAGTCCAAGGGCCATAAAGGCATGCCTAAAGACATAGCAGAGGGGAAGCTGTCCTGATTGAAGAATCGTATGCTGAGAGCATTCCTGAACCTGAGTTTTAGCCTGTTTCTTCCCTAATTAACCCCATGATCATAATCCTGTGTACTGTCTGTAAGTTATGGTGGCCATTGCAATGAATTATTCAACGCAGCAGAGAAGTTGTGTGTGCTGTGGGAGGGACGGTTGGTGTCAGAACTGGTAAAAAGGCTGGAGGGTGGTGGCATGTCTTGCCTTGCTGGAATGAACCTTGGGCTGTTCACAGTGACTATTTCCTCCTCATCAGATTGCAGGAGATCAAAAGATGCTGTGTCCATGCCAGCATCTTTTTTTACAATGTTACTAGAGCACTTCAAGACTTTGTGTCCTGCAACCCCACTTTACCCTACATTTCACCCATGTACTCATGGAGTAAGCACCCTGAGAGCCACCCACTGCTCCACAGTCATTCTTACACTTATTCAATTGAAGATTCTGTGAAGGATTCTTCTTAGAGGATAAGAGCACTAACTCTGGAGCCAGACGTCCTGAGGTCCCACCAACAGTTGATCTTGGGCAAGTATTTGTGCTCTCTGTGCTTCAACTTGAACATCAGTAAATGGGGATTAAAAAAATCCTTCTACATTATCAGACTGCTTTGAGTCAGATCACCATAAGTAAAACTGGAACTACACTTGATAGTATGTAAATGTTAGCTTTCATCATCATCATCATCATCATCATCATCACCTCATAAATTCCTAGTATTAACTTTGTAAATTTATCTTTGGGAACTCTTGGATATTTTATCATGCTGTGCTGCCCTTCTTTTTTCTCTCAAACCATGAAAAGTTTCTCATTGTCTTTCTTGCACTGGGTTCTCCAACAGAACTAGCACTCCCAATCAAGAGAAGGAAATTCAGAGCAGCATTGGGAATTCCTAAGCGCTCACACACACACACACACATGCACAGGCACATACACACATTCTTTATCATTGCAACCCCTAGGTACCATCTATAATGATGGATATTCCTTCATTCTGTGATTCACAGAATAGGCTCAGTCTCTCACTATGTTGGTATTCTTCTCTATGCTCCATCATAAATGATAGTTTTAGGGAATGCAACTGACATTTTCAATAATTATAATCTTTAATAAAATGACATCTAATTTCAATGCTTTCAAATGCAACTCCTTTCTAAGACACAAAGCAGCCAGACTTCCTTTTCACTAAAGAGATTGCTAATGCAATGACACCTGACCTATAGGCCACCTCCCACATGCATATTGAGAGCTGGGGAGCTTTCAGCTGTCTCAACAGCTACCAGCTTCTTTCCATAACCTCTCCTGCAGATTGGATTGGAATGGTACAATTTCACATGAGTTGAGACCAGGGAATTATACAGATTGACAGATATAATGACCACATTCTCCTCCTGGCCTGTGGTATCTAAGTAGTAGTCTCTGTATTTACCCAGTGTTAATCAGGGAAGAGTTCAATCAGTTGGAGAGGATTTTTTTTTTTTTTTTTCAAACAAGGTTCTGCTTAGAGGACTCATTCAATAACTATGGCCCTGAATTCTCTTATGAGGATGATATCTCGCCTCATGCTGTCTTCCAGCAGCAGTTCTTCCTCAAGAACCCTAGGCCTTCACTTCATAAGGACATTCTGATTGGCACAGTGATGGGCCTGCAGAGAGGCCCCACCCTTTACATTCTCGGAGGACACAACAATGCAGGGACTTCTGTCATGAAGAGAGTAATCAGAGAATGATGATTGCAAGGGAACAAAATATGGTCATTACGATTTGGAGAGTTTAGCTAACTATGGTTATTATTATTTTTAGGGGTTATTGGGTCAGTTTTGACTTATAGGTTACCCCATATGACAGAGCAGAACTTCCCCATAGGGTTTTCTCAGCCATAAGTTTCATGAAAGCACATTGTCAGGCTTTTATTCCCAGAGACATGTGATCAGTCTGAGCCACCAACATTTTAGTTAACAGTCAAGTGCTTAAGCAAAAAGTGGTAAAAATGATACACCACCATATTGGCTTCTGGTTGTTGTTTTCTTTGTGGCAAGAGAATTGGAATCACTGATGTTTGGTGTAATGATGAACCTTACAGTTGATCTAGTCTGCCATCTCTGTCCCATTTTATGACTGGAACACACCAGGCTTTTTCTGCTAGTCTAGGGTGATTTGTTCAGTTAGGGACACTTAAGAATTTACATAGAGGAAGAAACCAAGATGTGAACCAGAATTATCAATGGCCAGATGCATTTTTCAGAGTTGTTATGTTTAGATCACACTTGAGTCACATAGATGGAGGGAAATTTCCAAACATACGTAGTCCAACACCAATTCTCCAACATCCAGAAGAAGGGTTGTGCAATCTGTTCTTGAATATCTTCCTTGAAGTATGGCCATCCAGCCTCAGGAAGAGCTAGAGACCGCAAAGCTAAATGACTAGGCTAGGTCAAGGGGAGCTTCCCTAGTGGGGGTAGTTAAGAGTCAGAATTGACTTGTAGTGAGTTTGGTTTGGTTTTGGTAATGATAGACTTGAGTATACAAATGATCATTAGGGTCGCACAGGACCATGCAGCATTTCTTATTATTGCACATGGGGTCATTATGCATTGGAACCAATGCAAAGGCAAGTAACAACAACAGTAATTCTATGATCCAAGTGACATTATTTTACTCAGTTTAGAAATGAGGATTAAAATGAGGAACAACCCTCTGGGTCAAACAATGATCTAGTAATAGAGCTAGAAATCATCTGACTGCATTTTCTCTCTTAGTCACATTGCACACTGAATATCATGTATTTCTTCATATGCTCAGGTCACAAGTTCAAGGGGAACAACATGCAGGAGAGAGAGAGAGAAAGTGAGCAGAAAAGGACACTAGGCTCAGAGTTCCTTCAGGAAAATGTCTATAATAAACAGTGAAAGATAGTGTGCACTCAGGCAGAAATGAAAGCTCAACCCAGGGAGAAGTTAAAAGTGAATAAACACAGCCAGTTAATCTTGAATCTTCAATTCCAGTGAGTCTTCTGGGAGGTTCATCAAATGGCCCACTGCCTCCCTTGTCTTGTTTGTTTTATTTTGTTTGTAAGCTCACCAAGCAGAAACACGTTCTTCTCTATGGCACACCCATAAAAGTTAAATAACAGTTCTATTAAAAGATATGAAGGAGGCTCATCCCTGTTTTCTTTGGAGACCTATTCACCAATATTCTGCCTCTAGTGTGACAGTCTTAAAAAAGTATAATTTCATTTTCCCAACAGGTATGGTAAGTCTGTTTAGATTATTTGGGATCTTTTTCTATATGAGAAAAGTGGCCAATCTGACTTACACCAAATAGCTTGAGCATACCTGGGAAGGGAAAGGTGATTGTGGGCCTTTGTAGAAATGATAACTGGTTATGTGTCAAGCACTGTGCTAAGGAAACAAACAAATAAAAACTGAAAATAGCAGTTGCTGTTGAGTCACTTCCAAACTAGTGCCTAAGACATTTGACTGCCAACCTGAAGACTGGTGGTTCAAACCCAGCAGCCACTCCTCGGAAGGAAGGTTGGACAATCTACTTCCATAGTGATACTGCCTCAGAAACCCAAGGAGGGGTCACTATGAGTCAAAGTGACTCGATGGTAGTGAGAATGAGTGCATCATGGCAACCTCATGACTGTCAGAGTAGAACCACGCTCCGTGGATTGGCAATTGTTGATTTTTTTTTAAAGTATCTCCCGAGGCCTTTCTTCTGAGGTGTCCCTGGGTGAACTTTCTCCTCCAGTGTCTGTTGCTTATCAGATGAGCATGTTTGCCTTTCTCACCACCTTGGGACTCCGTACTGAGTAGCTCACTTGTATTGGCTTGTTGGATACTCACAATCATCAGATGAGGTAGACGCCATTCTCAACCATGATTTACAGAGGAGGAAACTGCAGCATGGAATGGTCATGCATAAGGTATTCATGTTGCCAGGAGGCCTCACATTAAGGCTGGATACAGAGAATTACAGGGAAAAGGACACTAATTTACAAAGAGGGACATGGACATCTTTTCTGAGGTACACACATCTGAGCTGTGACCTGAAGGATTGGGATGGATAGAGAAAAAATTCTTTCAGTCACATAGAATAAGTATAAAAGCTATAAGTTTCATGGAAGCACATTGTCAGGCTTTTATTCCCAGAGACATGTGATAAGTTTGAGCCACCAACATTTTAGTTAACAGTCAGGTGCTCAAGGGCAAGCTCAAATTAGGAAAGAAATGCCACATCCAAGGAACAGCAGAATTGCTACAATGTTTGGAGGGTGAGGTTTGAATGAGATTCCAGATCCAACAATGTGGCTGTCAGGCTCCCACACAAAGCGCTCTACTACACTGACTCTTGATCCTGACAAGAGTGAAATGCATGGAGTGCTGTGGTTGGCAGAAACCAGATAGAAAAGTTTGGAAGTGTAAATGGAGACTGGGAAGAGCTGACAGCAAATGCCAACAGCTGCTTCAAAATGCTATGTGTGTGTGTGTGTGTGTGTGTATATATATATATATATGTATATATACATATATATATATA
>NW_006922899.1:17471-29183 GCF_000298275.1 Orycteropus afer afer | reverse complement strand
GTTTGCCCAAACTTCCTTCTGAGGAGTGGCTGGTGGATTTGAACTGCCAGCCTTCTGGTTAGCAGTCAAGTGTCTTAGGCCCTCCCTAAACCACCAGAGAATCTGATAAAAGACATTTATTCAGAATATGTAACTGACAGGAATTGGGGTTAGGATTTTAGGATTTACGACACAGCATATGTGGGCCTCTACATTCTTGTGCAGAAAACTTTCCCACGTGGGCTATCTAAAGCACATCTGCTTTCCTGGCCAAATATCAATACAATTCCTTTTACTGATCACAAAAGAAATTTATGTCTTCATTACAAATATCTTTATTTCAAATTACATACAGAAATGTGTTCATGTACATTGGAGACAATCTGCTATCAATTTAGTGTATATATGCTCATATATATGGAGTCATATTATACATATTATATGTAATACGTTACACATTACACTGATGCATGAGCTCACTCCACAAACATTTCCCAGATCCTATTCTGTACTGCCCTGGTGGTGCAGTGGTTAAGTGCTCAACCTCTAACCAAAAGGCTAGTGGTTTGATTGCACTCAGCATCTCCACAGGAGAAAGACATGATGATCTACTCCTACAAAGATTATAGCCAAGGAAACACTGTGGGACAGTTCTGTTCGGTCACATGAAGTTGATTTGAGCAGGAGTTGATACTATGGCACCGAAAACTATATTTTGTATTGGTCACTGTGGCATGTAGTGGAGAGTAAAAATGAACAGAAGAGACCTCACACCTGCTCTTAAGATCTCATATTCTAACATAAATTGGAAGTTCATTTCAAAGTTGTACTATCACTCAAATACTTCATGGAATATTATGGACTTCTAAGTCTGCTTGCATCTATGTTTTAAGAAAACACGTGTATATTTGCACCACCTAATCCATGCCGTTCAGGTTCTTTTTAGGTTCATACATCTGTTAGCACCTTATTTATAATGGCCACTTCCTTGGGAAGGGCATACATGTCACACTTCTTTTTGTATTTCCTACACCTAACATGGGGAGCTCTGGTAGCATAGTGGCTAAGACACTTGCCTGCTAACCAGACGACTGGCGGTTCAAACCCACCAGCCACTCCTCGGAAGGAAGGTTGGGCAATCCTGCTTCCGTAGTGATACTGCCTCGGAAACCCAAGGAGGGGTCGCTATGAGTCGGGACCGACTCGACGGCACATAACAACAACAACAACAACACCTAACACGTAGTCCCAGGCATAATCGACATTCAAGGGATCTTGATGAATGAATGGTGACTGCTTTAATCATCATAATGAACGTCTAAGGAAGGTCTTCATTCTGATTTTACATCTAGAGAGTTGGAGTGTGAGCAGGTATCATTTGAACTTTATCCCAAGTACCAACGGATTGGTCTTGTCTGCCTGGCTGCTTTTGGGGAGAAAGATTCAGGAGCCACAGTGGGCTCAGAAGAAAGCAGACAGAGGGTCACTTAATGTGTGCATGTGCCTGGGGGCATCAGGAACCAGGAGGTGGTGAACATACACGTGCTTGCCATCTCTGTGCTCTGCACAACTTAGCATTATCTTTAATCCTCATTTCCTGTAAGGTAAACATTTTCTTTCCAATTTTATAATGAGTAACTTAAGGCTAGATCATTTCAGTATTTTACCTGAGGGCTGCTAAAGGGAGAACTTGGATTTGCACTGAATTCAGTGCACTTTGATGATACAATGGACTGTGCTTGAATTCCTCTAGTAGTGAGGGTTTGCTAATTTCAAAACACTTTTCCACAAATGCAAGTTTGATGATAAAATCACATTGTTACAGTAGAAACAGTGTTGATCCTTAAAGATCATCACAATTTAGTAATTTCTAAATTTTTATTGGAGAAGCCTTTTAGTCACTGAGAAGTTACTAGAATTTCATGTATATAAAGTGAATGAAAAGCAGCAATTATTTGTTTGGAGAGATCCAAGTCTCCCTTTTGCCATCTCTCACAGCTCTGGATTCCAAGAAACCCAGGATTCCACTCAACATGACTTACAAATCACTGATCCAGCTTGCCCTCCTTAACCAGTTGAAAAAACTAGGACCCTAAAAGGCAAAAATTACTTGCTAAAGTCAACCACTTGATTAGCACCAAAGCTGGCCGCACTCCACTGCTGGCCTCTTGATTCTCAACCCAATTGCTATTTCTAATACACAGGTGTTGAAATATTTTTTAAAATCATCTCTGACTTTGAAACATCAGGCTCCTCTGGCATCACAACTGAATTATGTGGGGCGCAAGAGGTTTCCTGAAAATCCCAAAGAAAACAAAAGGACATTGGAAAAGCATTGTGGGATTAACTGCAAATAATTGAAATTCTTCTCAGTTAAATGTCGGCTTGAAAAGGCCAAGGCAAGCACAGTTTTGGAAAAAGGAGAAATGAAAAGTCAAGTCCAGAAGCTTTACAGATGTCTATATTCTGCAGAGAAGACTTAGTTCCAGAAGAATGGAAATGTTATGGTTACTGAACACGTACCAGAGTTTGGTGCCGATGTAAATGCCCAGTCTGACTGACTCAACCTACTGTATGTGATGAATGTTTCAGAAGTCCTATGGGGTAAAGGAACTCTGGTGGCATAGTGGTTAACTCATTCAGCTGCTAACCAAAAGGGTGACAGTTCAAACCCAAAAGTTGTTACATGGGAGAAAGATGAGGCAATCTGCTTTGGTAGAGAGTTACAGCCTTGGAAACCCCTTAAGATTAGTTCTGTCTGTCTTATAGGGTCATTATGAGTTAGAATTGACTCAATGACAGTGACATTGTTTTTGGTTTATGAGTAAGAAATTTAGAGGGGGTCACTAAGGCCTATCTACTACTTAATGCAAGAATCCCCTCCATAGCAACTAACATTCAGTCAAGCTACCAGCTTTCATGCCTCAGAGGACATTCTGAAAGCTACAAAGTCCATACTGATATAGAGGTAAAGAGGAAGCAGAACTTTTTTTTGTGTGTGTGTGTGTATACACAACATATGTTGTTGTTGTTGTTAGGTGTCATCAAGTCATTTCCAACTCATAGTGACCCCATGCACAGCACAAAAAAACACTGCCCGATCCTGCACCACCTCCATGATCCCTGCTATACTTGAGCCCATCGTCAAAGCCACCATGTCAATCTATCTCGTTGAAGGACTTCCCCTCTTTCGTCGACCCTCCAACCTACCAAGCATGACATGTTTCTCCAGAGAATGGTCCCTTCTTACAACATGACCAAAGTAGGTGAGATGAAGTCTGGCCATTCTTGCTTGCAAGGAGCATTTTGTGTGCATTTCCTCCAGGGCAGATCTGTTAGTTCTTTTAGCAGTCTATGGTACTTTTAGCATTCCTCACCAGCACTACGTTTCAAAAGCATCAACTCTTCTTCGGTCTTCCTTATTCATTGTCCAGCTCTCACATGCATATGAGGTGATTGGTGTCAGGTGCACCTTAATCCTCAAAGAGACATCCTTGCTCCTCAGCACTTGAAACAGTTCCTTCTTGGTTGACCTTCCCAGTGTTACACATGATCTAATGCCCTGACTGCTGCTTCCATTGGCATCGATTGTAGAACCAAGCAATGTGAATACTTTGACAACCTCAATCTTCTTTCCATAAATTGTGATGCTGTTATTCATTGGTCTAGTTGAGAGGATTTTTGTTTTCTTCATATTAAGACATAATCCATACTTCAGATGGTATTATTCAACCTTCATCAGTAAGTGCCTAAAGTCATCCTCACTTTCAGCAAGCAAAATTGTATCATCTGCATATCTCAGGTTGTTAATGATTCTTCCTCCAATTCTAATGCCATGTTTTTCTTCATATAGTCCAGCTTCTCAGATTATTTGCTCAGCATATAGATTGAATAAGTGTGGGGAAAGGATACAAACCTGACACACTCCCTTCTTGATTTTAAACCATGTAGTGTCTTCTTGTTCTGTTAGAATGACAACCTCTTGGTCAAGGTACAGGTTCCTCATGAGTACCATCAAGTGTTCGGGAATTCCCATTCTTCTCAATGTTATCCATAATTTGTCATGATCCACACAATCAAATGCCTTTGCATAATCAATAAAACACAAGTAAACATCTTTATCCAGCTTGCACCTCTGGAAGTTCTCTGTCAATATAGTGCTGCAACCGTTTTTGAATTATCTTCAGTAAGATCTTACTTGAGTGTGTTATTAATGATATTGTTCTATAATTTCCACAATCTGTGGGATCACCTTTCTTTGGAATGTGTACAAATATGGATCTCTTCCAGTCAGTTGGCCAGGTAGCTGTCTTCCAGATCTCTTGGCATAACCAAGTGAGTGCCTCCAATGGGGCATCCGTTTGTTGAAATATCTTAATGGGTATTCCATCAATTCCCGGAGGCTTGTTCTTTGCCAATTCCTTCATTGCAGCTTTGGCTTCTTCCTTCAGTACCACTGGTTCTAGATCATGTGCCACTTCCTGAAATGGATGAAGATCGACCAGTTCTTTTTGGTACAGTGACTGTATATTCCTGCCATCTTTTCTTGATATTTCCTGCATCTTTCAATATTTTGCCCATAGACTCTCTCAATATTGTAAGTCGAGGCTTAAATTTTTTCTTCAATTCTTTCAGCTTGAGAAATGCCGAGTGTGTTCTTCCCTTTTGGTTTTCAAACTCCAGGTCTTTGCACATTTCATTATAGTAATTTGTTTTGTCTGCTCAAGCTGCTCTTTGAAATCTTCCATTCAGCTCTTTTATCTTGTCATTTCTTCCATTTGCTTTAGCTACTCTTCACTCAATGGCAAGTTTCAGAGTCTCTCTGTCATCCATTTTGGTCTTCTCTTCTTTTCTTGTCTTTTTAGTGATCTCTTGCTTTCTTCATGGATAATGTTCTTGATAACCTCCCACAATTCTTCTGGTTTTCAGGCGTTGGTGTTCAATGCATCAAATCTATTCTTTAGATGATCTCTAAATTCAGGATGGATATATTCAGGATCATATTTTGGCTCTCTTGGACTTGTTTTAATTCTCTTTAACTTCAAGTTGAACTTGCATATAAGCAGTTGATGGTCTGTTCCAAAATCAGTTCCTGGCCTGGTTTTGGCTGAAGATACTAAGTTTTTCCACCACCTCTTGCAACAGATGTAGTCAATCTGATTCCTGTGTGTTCCGTCTGGTGAAGTCCACGTGTACAACTGCCTTATGTGTTGTTGAAAAAAGGTGTTTGCAATGAATAAGTCGTTGGTCTTGCAAAATTCTACCATGTGAGTTCCAGCATTATTTCTGTCACTAAGGCCGAATTTTCCAACTCTCAGCAATTCTTCTTTGTTTCCAACTTTTACATTCCAGTCACCAGTGATAATCAACTCATCTTGATTGCATGTCTGGTCAATTTCAGACTGCAGAAGCTGATAATCTTCAATTTTCTCATCTTTGACTTTGGTGGTTGGGGCATAAATTTGAATAATAGTCATATTAATGGGTCTTTCTTGTAGGTGTATGGATATTATCTTATCACTGACAACATTGTACTTCAGGGCAGATCTTGAAACATCCTTTGTGATGATGAATGCCACGCCATTCCTCTTCAAACTGTCCTTCCTGGCATAGTAGATCATATGGTTGTCTGATTCAAAATGGTCAAAACCAGTCCATTTCAGCTCATTAATGCAGAGGATATCAATCTTTATGCGTTCCATTTCATTTTTGACAACTTCCAATTTTCCTAGATTCATACTTGTACATTGCATGTTCCAATGATTCATGGATGTCTGCAGCTGTTTCTCCTCAATTTGAGTGGTGCTACATCAGCAAATGGAGGTCTCGAAAGCTTTACCATATCCATATGAGTAAGACTATGTTTACTCTGATGATGCAGCTCTTTCCCAGTCCTATTTTGAGAGCCTTCTAACTTAGCCAGACTATTCATAAAATTGTGCGGTAATGTACCAAACAGTGTTTCTTTGCTATTCATAAGGTTTTCCTTGGCCAATTCTTTGAGAAGTGGATGGCCTCTTCCTTCTTCCTGGTCTGTCTCAGTCTGTAAGGTGGGCTGATACCTGTGCACCATGTGCATCCCACTAGGTTTGAAACACCAGTGGCTCAACCTCAAAACTCACATTAACACATCACCATGGTAGGGCAAACCAACAGACAAGTTTGTCTCCCTATTGGAAAACTCTGTTACCACCCTTACCTGGGTCCCTGCAGCTGACTCCCCCATCCTGGTTCCTGGGCCTTTTAATCCCCTTTCTCCTGCTCTCCTGTCCTGCTGCTTTGTCTGTGCCTGGGTTGCATCTCTTCATCTGGATCCCTGTGGCTTACTTCTGTCATCCCCGTCCCTGGGCCTATTTGGCTCCCCTCTCTGGTTCTCCTGCCCTGCTGCTTTGGGCTTGCCTGGGTTCTCTCTCCTCACCTGGATCCCTGTGACTGACTGCTATATATATATATATATGTATATGGATATGGATATGGATATATACATATATATGGATCTCTGATGGTGTAGTACCTAAGGCATTTAACTGCTAAGAAGAAGGCTGGTGGTTCAAATCCACTAGCCACTCTTTGGAAAGAAGGTTGGGCAGTCTACTTCCGTAGCGATACTGCCTTGGAAACCCAAGGAGGTGTCACTAAGAGTTGGATCTGACTCCATGGCAGAGAGTTTGGTTATATATATATAACCAACCAACCCACTTCCATTGAGTTGGATCTGACTCATAATGATGTCTCCTTGGGTTTCTAAGGCAGTATCACTATGAAAGTAGACTGCCCAACCTTCCTTCTATGGATGGAGTGGCTGGTGGGTTTGAACTGCCAACCTTGTGGTTAGCAGTCAAGTGCCATAGGCACTATGCCACCAGAGCTCCCATTAATACATACGTACATATGTGTGTGTGTGTTTGTATACATACACACACACACATATATACACACACACATAAAGAGAGAGAGATCACACTTTCTGTGAACTTAAATTCAATTTATTAATCCTTCCAATAAATTATTGAGGTAGGTATGATTACCACCATTTTACAGATGAGAAAAATGAAGCTCAGAAAGCTTAGCCAACTGGCCCTGCAGGGCACAGCCAGCAGAGTCAGAAGAGAAATCTGACCCCAACTCTGAAAACCTTGGAGTTTTACTCTGTGAGACAGTCTACCAGTGTATGCCAATATTCCTGTCCTTTCCTTCTTGCACAAGGAGCTGGAGTACATTTCTGACTCTTCTATTCAGGTAAGGTGAAACAAAAAACTGGCTTATGAGCAAAGCAAGGTGAAGAATAGTAGGAGATGTGCCCAGGACTGATTCTGAATAGCATCTTTCCTCTGCCATTGGAGGAACACAGAAACCTCCGAAGATTTGAAGAGGATGGATCCACAAGATGGAAGGAACTTGGATCCTTGGAATGACTTCACACAACTAAGACTTTCCTCCAAGCTGCCCATCTTCCTGCCCTCTCACTGAACTTCTGTCTCAGATAATGAGCCCCTCATTGTTTCCAGATATGACTATAGAATAATGGATCCAGGAGGTGTTTGAAGAAAGCCTCCTAAAGTTCCATCAATCAAACATCAGAAGGCAGTAACCATAATCACATTTCCATGCCATTCTATCCTGCATTATGACACTGCCATGCAAGATAGAAATTTAACCAGATGCATAATTATGAGCTGACCCACCCATGTGGAATCCAGAAACATTTTCCTATAATTAGCAAAATACTTTAAGGAAGTGAATAGGCTGTGCCACCAGATCTCCCATGCCTATTCAAGGCATTCATTGACAGCTCGCAGTTTGAATTTGAGTCTTCTTCCAGCACATCATCTGTCAGTTTGTCATATTGTGGTGGTTTGTCTGTTGCTGTGAGGCTAGAGGCTATGCCATGTGTATCTTAAATGCTAGCAGGGTTGCCCATGGTGGACAGGTTTCAGTGGAGCTTTCAGACTAAGACAGGCTCAGATGAAGGATGTGGCCATCCACATCTCAAAGAATTAGCTAGTGAAAACCTTATGAATAGCAGTGAAACACTATCTGATATATTACTGAGAAATTTTATGAATAACCCTGAGACACTATCCAATATATTGCCAGAAGATGAGCCCCTCAAGTCAGAAGGCATTCAAAATACAACCGAGGAAGTGCTGCCTCCTCAGAGTAGAGACAACCTTAATGATGTGGATGGAGTAAAGTTTTGGGGACCTCCATTTGCTGATGCGACATGACTCAAAATGAGAAGAAACAGTTGCAAACATCCATTTATAATTGGAACATGGAATGTATGAAGTATGAATCTAGGAAAAATAGAAGTTGTCAAAAATGAAATGGAAAGTATAAAGATTGATATCCTATGCAATAGTGAGTTGAAATGGACTGGTTGTGGCCATTTTGAATAAGACAACCATATGATCTACTATGCTGGGAATGACAAATTGAAGAGGAATTGTGTGCCAGTCATCATCACAAAGAATGTTTCAAGAGATATCCTCAAGTACAATGCCGTCAGTGGTAGGATGATATCCATAGACCTACAAGGAAGACCAGATAATACTATTATTCAAATTTATACATCAACCACCTAAGCCAAAGATGAGGAAATTGAAGATTGTTACCAATGTCTGCAGTCTGAAATTGAAAGAATGTGCAATAAAGATATGCTGATTATCACTTGTGATTGGAACGCAAAAGTTGGAAACCAAGAAAAGTCACCTGTATTTGGAAAATATGGCCTTGGAGATAGAAATAATGCTGGTGATCATTTGATAGAATTTTGCAAGACAAACAACTTATTCATTGCAAATACCTTTTTCAACAACATGAATGGCAGCTAGCTATACATATGGACTTCACCAGATGGAGTACACAGGAAACAGATCTACATCTGTGGCAAGAGGTGATGGATAAGTTCAATATCATCCGCCACAAAAACTCCAGCAGGTGACTGTGGAACAGACCATCAACTGCTCACATGCAAGTTGAAGCTGAAGTTGAAGACAATTAAAAGAAATTAAAAGTATTCCCTGAGAGCCAAAATATGACCTTGACTTTATCCCTCCTGGATTTGAAGACCACCTAAATAATGGATTTGATGTATTGAACACTAATGACCAAAAACCAGAGGAATTATTGGATGACATCAAAAACATCACCTATGAAGAAAGCAAAAGGTCATTAAGAATCCAGGAAAGGAAGAAAAGACAAAAATGGATGTCAGAAGAGACTCTGAAACTTGTTCTTGAATGGAGAGTTGCTAAAGCAAATGGAAGAAATTACAAGAAAAAGATCTGAACAGAAGATTTCAAAGAGCAGCTTGAGAAGACAAAGTCAATTATTATAAAAAAATGTGCAAAGACCTGGAGATAGAAAGCCAAAAGGGAAGAACATTCTTGGCATTTCTCAAGCTGAAAGAAGTGAAGAACATATTCAAGCCTTGAGTTGCGATATTGAGAGATTCTAGGGGCAAAATGTTGAATGATGCAGGAAACATCCAAAGAAGATAGAAGTGAGTTTTGGTAAGATGGCAGAATAGGCAAATAAATTGCACAGACCCTCTTCAACAAAGAAAAGAAGAACAAATTAACAGAGATACAGAAGATAATCCTGGAGTCCTGAGCTTTAAAAGGAAGGATACAGAAGTGGACTAAACTCCAACTAGTAGAAGACCCTTCATGAAAACACTAAAAAAGGAGACATGTGGAGCTGTCAACTGTCAGTTATCCTGATGGCCTGGACAGCTTGGATATTTCCAAGTGGTTTTAGGACCTAACTAGGATCTGCTAATCAAGGGGCTGCATGAAGGACAGCACCAGTAGCTGGTGAATAAAAAGGGAAGGAGTAAAGAGAGAGACGTGCTGAGTTGTGGACTTTTGGCTGTCCAGAGGGCACACCACTTTGAATATTTACAAGTGGTTTGACAATTTTGGATATTTAATGGCACAACTTTCTCTCAGATTCCAGGGACTTAAGAATAGGTTCCACTTGCCAGAGCCTTATAACAGCTTACCAGTGACCACTCTAATATTCTGGTGGGCAGTGGCAGAGACCTGCCTCCAGCAGTTCATCTTGATTTTTTGGAGGTAATTTGGGTCTCCTGGGTGCTGGCTGCGGGCAAGGACACCTCCCCTGAGATTCAGAGGAAAACTTACTGTTGCGACAGGAAAGGTAGCTCCCTCCCCCCTCCCAGTGGGTCAGAGAGTAGACTGGGGTCAGACTGGAAGCTCTCATGCTTTTCTTTGTCACAGAGATTGGGACGACAGGTCACTAGCAGGTACTTCTCTGACCCACAGCTCAAACTCCACGCATCTTTGGCACTGCAGCTGGGCAGTATCACAGACAAACTCCAAAGACAGCCATTAGCGATCTGGCGGGATTACATCAGCACCACGGGCAGATGGAACAGGGAGAGGGAAGAAACCCCACTCTTGGGATTTTTGCCTTGGAGCCTTTCTTTAGCCCTGTGGGGCCGTGGATGCAGGATCTTTGAATGTGCCTGAAACTGGCAGAAATTTGTGATGCTCTAACAATAAGAATATTTCCTGAAGTTGAACTGCAGTCTTGCAAATAAATACATCAGAAAAAATAGCCTGCTTAAAGCCCTAGAAACCGACCCTAGCAACACCAAGCTTTCCTTCTTCCACTCCCACCTTCTCTGCCAATATCTTCACTCACTCAATAGAAGAAAACATACTCAACCAATTACCATTAAACCTCCTGCTTTGAACTCTAAACACTCTCTAAGACAAACAGAAACACATATCCACACTACACACAGGGATTCTACCACCACAAAGAAAAACAGCAGAGCAACCCAACACACTTGCATCAAAATTAAAAAGAAGAAAAAAACCCACCAGCTTCACCTTTTCAAAATATTAAACCATAAACCCAAGACAAAACAAATCAACACACAACCAGCAGCTAGTGACAACCTAAAGAGACAGCGCTCTAGCAGATTCCAGGGACTTAAGAAGAGGTTCTGCTTTCCAGTACCCCTAACAACTCTCCAGACATGCACTGAAGAGGTCAGACACGGCTGCAGAGGTCCTAGTCTACACCTTCCCTTTTTTTTTTCCTCTTATTTCTCTCATGGTTAACCCCATCCCTTGGTTTGTATTTTTTTGTTGGTTGGTTTGTTTTGTTTTGTTTTTGCTTTTATTTTCTTTTGTATTGTTGGTCTGTTTCTTTGTTTGTTTTCTTTCTTCCTTATTCTCCTTCTCTACCTTTTTACTCTCAGTGACCTATCCCAAGATATTGCAGATTTATCTGTTTTCTTCTTCTTTTCCCCCACTTTTTCTTATTTTGGGTTACTGCTCCTGTGTGATATCAAGGTGTATTTATTGTCCATGTGATTATAGTTTTTCTTGATGGTTATTCAATTGTAATTTTTGCCTCACTAACTGGGAGACAGAAACAGTCTTTATAAGATACAAGTACACCCACACCTCCTGCAACTTCACTTACTGAGCAAGAGCCAACACCTCTTTCTCCACCAATGGTCCAACAATAAAAAAACACCAAGAAGGGCCTGAGTAACCCTCGGCTGCTCTTAACAAACAATTAACAGAGATCTTAATACAATACCACGATATCTCAGAAACAACAGACCATCACAGTTCACACAAAGAAGCAAGATAAAGTGGTAGCAACAAGAGAACAGGATAGTGACCCAGAACACATCCCCGAGAGAGAAGCAGCATTGGAACTCTCTGATAAGGAATTCAAAAGAATTAT
>NW_006922899.1:16210-16924 GCF_000298275.1 Orycteropus afer afer | reverse complement strand
CCCAAACAGGATAGACCCCAAAAGAAAATCACTGAGACATATCATCATCAAACTCACCAAAACCAAGGATAAAGACAGAATCCTGAGAGCAGCATTGGAAAAACAAAAAGTTACATACAAAAGTCAGCCAGTAAGAATAAGCTCTGATTTCTCAGCAGAGACCATGCAAGGGAGAAGACAGTGGGATAGTATATATAAAGTACTGAAAGAGAAAAAATTTCAACCAAGAATTATACACCCGGCAAAATTGTCTCTCAAATATGGTGGTGAAATAAGGAGATTTCCAGATAAACAGAAACTAAGGGAATTTGTTAAAACCAGACCAAACTTACAAGAGACACTAAAGGGAGTACTTTGAACAGAGAACCAAAAATAGCAAATAACAACCGACCATTTATACACAAGATGACATATCTCAGAAACCACAGCTATGGACATATCAAAAGCAAAATGAGCTTACTAGACTATAAACAGGGAACCAGAGACATCAATTGGCAAATGAGGATAGCTACAAACAAAAAGAGGGAAAAGACTGTGAAGTTACAGAACTTTTAAATGGTGAGGAAGTTAAGAGAGTTGCAAGACAGAATGGACTGTTCTACACTCAGGGGGAAAACTATAAATCATAGGGTAACCTCAAAGAAAAGTGATAAGCCTTCATATCACAATAAAAAAGAGAACATGCACAAATACTCAGCAAATAATAAATCAACA
>NW_006922899.1:4626-13525 GCF_000298275.1 Orycteropus afer afer | reverse complement strand
CATTCCTCTTGAGAACAGTAACCAGACAAGGATGCCCGCTATCACCACTTCTATTCAACATTGTACTGGAAGTCCTAGCCAGGGCAATAAAGCAAGAAAGGGAAATCAAAGGCATCCAAATTGGTAAGGAAGAAGTCAAACTATCGAGACAATTAGTCCTGTAGTGCAGTTATTTCTCTGATTTCTGAGTTTCCTTTTTCTCTTACTGTAGGCAGATACAGATCAAATTTTTGGGTCTTGGATCCCAGACTCTACTCACAAGCTTTTAAGATCCCAGACACTACTCATCCTTTGAGGAAATCGAAGACAAACTTTAAAAACAATATTATGCCAATTGCGAACTCTGTATAAGATCCTGGACAGAGTGGGAGAACAATGTGGAACAAAACTCAAAATTATTATTATTTTTTTTAAAAAGGACCACGTTGGCTGGTCTGATAGAGCCTGATAGAATCACTGAGACTATGGCCCCTAGTTGCCCTTTAGGTCTGGAATTGAACCCACTCCTGTGGATTCCAGACAAAGAAAAGACAGGAATATGAGCTGAACATTTACAATAGGTAGATACACTCCTTGGCGAGATCAATCATGGGAGAATAGGGCTGTGTATGCACAGGGAGACAGCTCAAGGGGCAGTAGTGCATAGGAGTAAATGACACAGGGAAGAGGCAACTATGAGGAGGAAATGGGAGGAGAGTAGTTGCTTTCCGTAAATTGTAGTTAATGTCATGAGACAAAGTATATGTGAGCTGCTGTATGGAAAGTGAATTTGCTCTGTAAACTTTCACCCAAATCAAAATGAAAGTTATACACACACACACACACACACACACACACACACACATATTATGTCAATGAGCCAAAGAGCTCTGGTAGCATAGTGTCCAAGGCACTTGACTGCTAACCGAAAGACTGGCGGTTCAAACCCACCAGCCACTCCCCAGAAGGAAGATGGGGCAGTCTACTTCTGTAGTGATACTGCCTCAGAAACCCAAGGAGGGGTCGCTATGAGTTGGTCCGACTCGATGGCACATAACAACAACAACAACATATTATGGCAATTAACTGAATTGTCCCAGGAAACTATGACCCTAATCTTTACAACCAAGAAAACTAGCCCTTTGTAGTGTCTGGTTACGTATAAGTAATATCAGTAGATATAGCCCACACTTTTTTTTTTTTTTTTTTTGGTTGTTGTTCCAAAGTTAAACATTACATGACATTTGCCCATTTGAATTCAAAACATGTTTGAAAGATTATTCCAATTCCAGATCTCCCCTTTGGGATTAGAGTAGGCATTTTTTGTCATTATATCACAACCTAAATCTCTTCTATCCTGGTACAAACATCAGAATATCCAATCTTTGCAATTAAATATATATATTTAAATTATTAAATATTTCTAAAAATGTTACATATTTCTAAAAGAATGATCTGATGATATGTCCTATGAAAGGAGAGATGATGATCTGACCTAGCAGCTGTGAATAGCAGGTTGGATGTATAATGTTGCTGTTGTTGTTAGTTGCCGTCGAATTGATTCTGATTCATAGTGACCCATTTATAACAACAACAAAAAGTTATCTTGTCCTGTGCCATCCTCACAATTATTGCTGTGGTTGAGACCATTGTTGCAGCCACTGTGTCAACCTATCTTGTTGAAGGTCTTCTTGATTTTCAATGACCCTCTGCTTTACTAAGCATGATGTCCTTCTTCAGGGACTAATCCAGTCTGATAACATGTCCAAAGTATGGGGGACAAAAATCTCACTATCTTCATTTCTAAGAACATTCTGGGTGCATTTCTTCCAAGATAGATTTATTCATTCTTCTGACAGTTCACATTGAGTATTCTTTGCCAACACCAAAATGTAAGTGCATCAATTATTCCTTGGTCTTCCTTTTCAATTGCCCAACTTCCTCATGTGTATGAAGTGATTGAAAATGCTATGGCTTGGGTCAGATGATATATTTGCTTTTTAAAACTTTAAAGAGGTCTTTTGCAGCAGACTTTCCCATTGTAATACATCATTGATTTCTTAACTGCTGGTTCCGTGGGCATTGCTTGTGGATCCAAATAAATGAGTCTATTGATGAGTTCTTATTTTCCATTAAGGAGTTCTGGTGGCACAGTGCCTAAGGCATTTGACTGCTAATCAGAAGGTTGGTGGTTCCAAACCACTAGCCACTCCGCAGAAAGAGAAAGGGGCAGTCTATTTCCATAAAGATTTCCTGCAACAGAAATTTAATGGGGGTTGCTATGACTTGGCATCGACTGGATAGCACTGAGCTTTGTTGTCTTAGTTATTTTCCATTAATACATGAATTCTTTAGAACAAACAAGTGTGGTGGCTCATTTATCTCTGAATTCTCTGGACTGTCATGTTGATGCTCCTCAATAGTGATTTCTCCATTGTTGAAGGAATGGATCCACTGCCCCTCCTGTCACACAAAGGCCAGTTGCAACGGATTTATTTGCCACTGTTCATTGCTTCCTTGTTTGTTTGGTTTTTTTTAAAGTTGAAAAATAAAACTGAAACTTTTATAAAGCCTAACCTAGTCTTAGAGCCTTGGTGGCCCAAAGTTTAAGCACTTGGCTGCTAACTGAAAGGTTGGCAGTTCAAACCCCAGTGGCTCTTTGGAAGACTTGGTGATCTGCTTCTGTAAAAACTGCAGCATAGAAAATGCTATGGGAGTGTTCCACTCTGCTACATGGGGTTGCTACGAGTCTAAACTTGACAGCATCTATCCACAAAAACCACCACCACCTAGTTCTAAAGTGGAATGAGGTGTGCTTTGTTTATCTCCACCAAAAGTGAAGCTCTTTCTTAAAAATAGAAGTTCTCCTGGAGGAGGAGTGAGAAGAAGGGATTTGTCTCCTAAATTTTCTTTCAATAAGTCTATTTCTCTTATTCTCCTTCACCTCCATTCAAGTACAAACTTGGACTTGGGTTCTATCCTTCTAATAGGTTCACCTACATCTACTTGTACTCTTCTCCAATGTGCTTTTTTGTAGCTGGAATAGTATTTCCAAAACACAGATCTGATCATTTCACACGTATCTCATCCTTTCCTTAGCATGGTATACATCCTCTCTTGTGACCATGGCTCATTTTTCAACCTTCTTATTTCACTATATTCCCCCAGTCTCTGTAGCCCAGCCACACTCATTTTATTTCCATTTTTGTCACAGAGCCTCTGCTCTTGTTGATCCCTCTGCCAGGAACCCTCTTCTTCCTAGCCCTACTGTACTAATTTATATTTATCCAAAAGATTACAGCATTTACAGAGAAACATCCCTGACCTTTATGAAGAGATTTAAACTGAAGTACAGGTTAATTAGCATCTCATACTATAAGTCTACAAGATCCATGATAGGGGCTATGTGGTTTTATTCCTGAGGCAAACACAGGGCCCAGCACATTAAACAAACAAACAAACAAACAAACAAACTCACTGTCATCAAGTCTATTCCAAATCATAGCAACCTGTCCTTGGGTTTCCGAGGTGGTATCTCACATAGCAGGCAGATAATAGGTAAGTGTTTAAGGGAACAAAGGAAATGGAGAGGGAGAGGAAAGGACAGAGAGAGAAGGAACAGAGGGGGGAGAAAAAGAAAATTAGAAAGACATTTTAAAATGAATAAATTGAGGTTCATCTCATAAGTTTCTAAATTTGTTATAACATGGCTTACAGACTTTCTACTACACCATGTCAATTCTCTGCAGGATTATGTCTCATTTGGAAGGGCAATGCATATGTTGTTATTGTTTTTGTTCTTGTTAGCTGCTATCCTATTGATTCTGACTCCTAGTGACTCCATGTGACAAAGCAGATATTCCCCAGAGGGTTTTCTTAGCTGAACTCTTTCCAGAAGCAAATTGCCAGGTCTTTCTCCCATGGGGAAGCTGGGTGGGTTTGAACTTCCAACCTTTCAGTTGTTGTTGTTGTTGTTGTTGTTATGTGCCGTCGAGTCAGACCTAACTCATAGCAACCCTTCCTTGAGTTTCCGAGGCAGTATCACTATGGAAGTAGATTGCCCTATCTTCTTGTGGCCAAGTTCTTAACCATTTGCATTATAAGGATTTCTTAGAATGCAAATAAGAAAAACCTCATTGCTTAAAGTTGGATCCAACTCACCGATACCCTATAGGACAGAGTAGAATTGCCCTTACAGTAGAATTGCCCTTACAGTAGAATTGCCCTATAGGATTTCTAAGGATGTAAATCTTTTTTTTTTTTTTCTTCCTTCTTCTTCAGGAAAGAGCTCATGTTCTAGCTCCTGTGTACACTAGATCCTGTGGGAAGCCAGCCTGGTCTTCTAATCCAAAGGAAAGAAGCCCATCCCTATTCCAACCATGGCCAGATTGATTTATGGACCTAGCCATCTCCCGTTCAAAATTTTGTTTCAATATTGTCTATGAAAAGTGTGAATGAGACTCACTTCAGATATTCCCAGAGAGCTGTGGGCTTCTCAGCACAATCCTTCCTGTCCTTTTTCATTAACCCAATGTGTCAGAGTAGAATTGTATTCCATAGAGTTTTCAATGGCTGATTTTTTGGGAAGTATATTGAAAGGCTGTAAATCTTCATGACAGCAGATCGCTACATCTTTCTCCCATGAAGCTGCTAATGTGTTCAAACTGCCAACTTCTAGCAGCTGAATACTTAACCACTGCACTACTAGTGCTCCTTAGAATGCATATACAGCAGTTAAATTCAATTGACTTTGGAATCCAAAGGCACCCTCAGTCAGGCTTGAAGTTCCATTCTTCCTAGGGCCTGTGGACCTTTCTTGATCCATGCTTTGATATCCACTCTTAACCAGTTGTCTTCCTGAAAGACTCAAGGATATTCTGGGTGTTTCTTTTAAAAAAATAAGCTGGAAAAGAAGAAAAGGCTCATCTGGATCTATGTGTGCAACCAAACCAAACCCTAAAAGAAAAGATATTTTGAATCCAAGTAAAATAGAATGGAATCTGCTGTAGCTGTGAGGAAAAGCATATTAGTCAATCCAGAAGTGGGAACGCACTGACGTATGAAATCTGGTATCTCCAAGAAAACTTTGAAGGTCAAAGTCATAGAGGAAACTCCATAGAGAATGGAAAATCTCATGGTTAGATGATTGTGTCATTGATTGCTGAACTCCCCCTTACCTTAGTGAAATATAATTTTAGCATTGAACTTGGGTATGACAATGCCTTAAATAAATAGGGAAATCAGACTTAAGCTGTTAAAAATATTACTGTGCCAACACACACTATAGAAAGTGGGAAAAAAATAGTGCTTTTTAGGTCACACATTCACCTGTAATTGAACAATTTATATGGCCTTGTTGCTCATATGTCTATCCATCCAAACATCCTTCAATCCATCTACCATAAATGTACCTGTTTCCAGAAGATTGGTTAGACAGGTTAGGACATTGGACACTGGACTAGGGCTTGGCTCCAAAGTTTTGAGTGAGGAGTACAAGTGGTCCAAGATGGTCTAATTAAGGCTGAATGAAACAGCAGTTCCAAAGGAAAGACCACAGCTTGATGACGAAGCACCTGAATGTATCCAGACACTCCCTGATGTCTGCAGACATTCCTGGTCATTTTAAATTATCTTTAAGGCTATCACATGTGTGTTGTATGGGATCAAGTAGGCTCAATTGCCTTAAAAGTCAAGTGCTGAGATGTCTTAGGGTCTCAAGATGTTATTACCTCTGATATCATCCAATTCCTTTCCATTGCTAAATTTCTAACCACTTATTAAGGATCATATTCCTCCTGACACAGCTTTGGTTCCTCTCTCCTGTTGCATAGTCTCAGAGATCTTTGCATTTTGTCATGTCATTCACACAATTGTAAACTAAACACCTATTTTGTAATTTCTTTTCCATGACCTGCCTCTTTCACTGGACTGAAATCTCCATAATGCCAGGCAATTTTCTCAAGGCTCGCCACAGTGCCAGAAACAAAACAGGCATTTGAAATTTGCTGTAAAATAGTTTTAAGGGGGGTATGTGTCAGAAATTGTGATGTTCGGTTGGATAAGTGTCTCTCTATGTGTAGTCATCACATTGAAATAAAGAATATCTAAAATACTGGGAATTTGGCAGTGTCAAGAAGGATATATTAATATATCTTAATGATATATATTAACCTCTACATTAAAAGAAATATGCATTACTTTTTGTTTAATCAAAAATTTAATATAATTCTCTGCCAAGGGCTTTCAGCAAGATCTAATATGTGAATAAAGAACATTGCTTAGTTGATAGTATTAGATATTCCTAGATATAGCCTAGCATAGAATATATAGCCACACACAAAAGAAGACAGGCCAGCTCCATTTCAGTTACTCCTGTGATTGAAGTGGTGGATGCAGAGGTCATAGGTGTTTTATAATAATGGTGATTGTATGTGAGCTTATCACATTTTCCAATTTACACACACTTTCTCAATTATTGATTCTTTTGATCTTAAGACTGTAAAGTGTAATATGTTCCACTGATACACCCCTGTTGAAAGTGAAGCTCTCTTAGATCTCAGTCTTGGAGCTGCTTCTATGAGGGTCAGGACATGGCCAAAGGGCCTGGAAGGACCATTTGACCAAGGTACATTCACCAAAGGGCTTTATCTTATACTTTTAAAAATGTAATCTCCAAATGGAGGTGACTGCATTGTATGTCTGCATCTTAGTTTCCTAGTGTTACTGTACCAGAAATACTATAAGAAGGTAGCTTTAAAGAGCAGAAATTTAATTCCTTACACTTCAAGAATCTAAGAATGAAAGTTCAAGAGATAGCCTTGGGGGAGGTCTTCTTTGCCTATTTCAACACTAGTAGCTGGGGCAATTTTTAGAGTTCTTGAGTTTGTAAATCCATCTTCCTCCATTATGATATAGCCAAATTTTATCATTCATATTTTGGACATATTATCAGAAAGGAACAGCTTCTGGAGAATGGTATCATGCTAGGTAAAGTAGAAGGTCAGGAAAAAGAAAGAGACCCTCAATGAGATGGATTGGTACTGTAGCTACAACCATTGGCTGAAGAATATAAAGTACTGTGAGTATAGTCCAGTACAGGACAGTGTTTCATTGTCTTCCACATAGGGTCACCATGAGTTGAAACTGACTTGACAGCACCTAACATCAACAAGAGTTTTTCCATAGTGTCAGTCGCCACCCTATGTCTGCACATCCTCTGTCTAATCTGCTCTTTTATAACTCAGGAGTGATTAGGTTTAAGACACACCCAACAGTGGCACGGGCTCATTAACAAAACAAAGAAAACCTTTCTAAACAGGATAACATCACAGATATTGGGGTTAGAATTACAATGCACATTGAGAAGGAGGAGCTCTGGTGGTATAGAGCCTAAGGCATAACCAGAAGGTTGGAGGATCAAACCCACTAGCTACTCCATGGAAGTAAGACTGGGCAATCTACTTCTGTAAATATTTACCACCTATGAAACCCAAGGGAGCTCTGGCAGCATAGTGGCTAAGACACTTGCCTGCTAACCAGATGGCTGGCAGTTCAAACCCACCAGCCACTCCTCGGAAGGAAGGTTGGGCAACCCTACTTCCGTAGTGATACTGCCTCAGAAACCCAAGGAGGGGTCGCTATGAGTCGGGGCTGACTCGACAGCACATAACAACAACAACATGAAACCCAGAGTAGGTTACTATGAGTTGGAATTGACTTGATGGCAGTGAGCTTGCTTTTTTATTGGGAAGGGGGTACAATTTAACCAATAACAATGTGTTTTTTGTGTGCATGTTAAAAATGGAAAATTTGTCTAGAACTATAATCCAGTCTTGATATCACTTCATCTTTTAATGTTGGAAGCCTCAAAAATTGGGCAAAGTCTGGGTCTTCAAGAGGTCCTGAGTGTGAAGAACACATTCACACCAGTCTCTATCCATATTCCCATTTTAAATTGACAGGTAAGTACTGTTTTATAGGCATAGCCCCGCTGGCTGGAAAGGCCTGAACTTCTTTTCTCTGAGCCCTCAAATTCATGAGAAGCAGAAGTATTGCACTTACACCAGCTTATTTTCCAATCTTGACCGCCAAGCTTCTCAGCTCTGCAACTCTTGGCAAATTGTTTCACTTCTTCAGTTCTCAGATTCTTCACCTATAAAATGATGATGAAAATTTAGGTCCACAATCCCTTTTCCAGAATTCTGAAACACACATAGTTCTGAAACCTGAGAGATTTTTTTTATAAGTTTTGAGCTAAAGTTATTCTGGCAACAAAATCAGTCCTGAGTTAACATAAGCCTAATGAAGTCATCATTTATCACATTAGTGTGAATATTAACAATCTTAGATGTAGAGATATTTATGTGTTTGTGTTGGTCATATTTTATATTACATGACCTATGCACAGTCCACCACTCACCTGTCAGTTTGTCATACTGTTGTGGTGGTTTGCATTTTGTTTTGATGTTGGAAGCTATACCACTACTATTTCATATACTAGCAGGGTTGTCCATGATGGACAGGTTTCAATGGAGCTTACAGACTTAAACTAGATAGAAGGATGTGGCAAGATCCACTTGTGAAAAAACAAAAAATGGCCACTGGAAACCTTATGAGTAGCAGGAAAGCATTGTCTGATGTAGCACAGGAAGCTGAGTCCCTCAGGTTGGAAGACACTCAAGCTATGACTGAAGAAGAGCTGCCTCCTTGACGTAGAGGCAACCTTAATGATGTGGTTGGAGTAAAGCTTTCTGGAACTTCATTTGCTGAAGTGGAACAACTCAAAGTGAGAAGAAACAGCTTAAAATATCCATTAATAATGGGAATATGGAAGTTGTAAAGTATGACTCTAGGAAAATTGGAAGTTGTGAAAAATGAAATGGGACACATAAAGATCAATATCTTTTGCATTGTTGTTGTT
>NW_006922899.1:0-566 GCF_000298275.1 Orycteropus afer afer | reverse complement strand
TGACATTGATCATCACAAAGAATGTTTCAAGGTCTACCCTGAGTACAGTGCTGTCAGTGATAGGATAATAGCCATATACCTCCAAAGAACATGCTAATAATACTATTATTTGAATTTACATACCAGCCACCAAGGCCAAAGATGAGGAAATTAAAGATTTTTACCAACTACTGCAAACAGAAATTGACCAAACATGAAATCAAGGTGTGTTAATTTTCACTGGAGATTGGAATGCAAAAGTGGGAAGCAAAGAAGAGTCACTGATAGTTGGAAAACATGGCCTCAGTGATAGACATAATGCTGGAGATCCCATGATAGAATTTTGCAAGACCAATGACTTATTCATTGCAAATACCTTTTTTCAACAACACAAATAATGGCTATAAACATGGAGTTCACCAGATGGAATACACATGAATCAGACTGACTATTTCTGTGGAAAGAGGTAATAGAGAAGCTCAATATCTTCAGCCAAAACAAGATCAGGAGCTGACCGTGGAACAGACCACCACTGCTCATGTGCAAGTTAAAGCTGAAGTTGAAGACAATTAAAAGAAGTCCATGAG
>NW_006922898.1:143346-143869 GCF_000298275.1 Orycteropus afer afer | reverse complement strand
GGAAATGAAGGAACAGGAAAACTAATGGTGTTGGCAGGTTTCACTGACTTGTACGAGCAGCTCGCATGAAGGATTAACGCCACAGGCCAGCACTAACAGCCTTTTATCTTTGCAATCCCACTTTTAGGAGGGAACTCAGTTCCTGGCTTCTTCCCGCTGGGGGAGTCGCGGTCAGCTTGCTCCCTGGAGTCCTTGGGGGAGAGGAGATCCCTCAGCTGTCCGCCATCCAATGAGAAGATTCCAGAGCTGAGGTCCGGGACTGCCGGCCCAACGCTGTTGAGGGAGGAGAAGGCGGAGGAGAGAAAACCAGCGGCCGTGGACTTGGATTCGGCTGCTGGCGCCCCCAGGTGAGTCCGAGTGGAAGCGCCCTCCACGAGGTTGTCAGTGTTTGGTGAGTAGGTGGATGGGCTCACCGTGGGCACCGCCCATAGACCCCTAAACGAACTGCCTTGTAGTCGATTCTGAATCATGGTGACCCTCTTGTTTTCAAATGCAACTGCTCCGTGGAGGTTCTGTTATTAAT
>NW_006922898.1:141447-142301 GCF_000298275.1 Orycteropus afer afer | reverse complement strand
AACTCCAGCTTCCAGGACTGGAGGCACCAGAGCCAAGGAAGTTCCAATACAATCTTGAACCTGGACCCAGAGAGTAGACATGAGAGAGGACTACGTGTTTACATGCACCCCCATGTCGCCAAGCGTCCACGGACCACACATGCAGATAACAAATCATCATTCCTGGATTAGATCACCGCAGGTTGCACACGCGGGGAGCAGAGTCCTCATTCCACAACTCCAAGATTCAGGACTTCACAGAAAGCATGCGCTGGTCTGACTCACAGCCATCTCATATACAACAGAACGAAACGTCCTGCGTCAGCCCCGCAATCCTTGCTAGACCTGAGCCCCTCATCGCAGCCACTGTGTCAACCCATCTCATTGAGGGTCTTCCCCATCTACTCCACCAAGCATGATGCCTTCCAAGACTGGTCCCTTCAGAAACCATAGCGCAGTACATGCAAGCAAGCCTTGTCATCCTTGCTTCTAAGGAAGATGCTGGCTTGGCTTCCTCCAAGACAGACTTATCTGTTCTTCTGACAATGCACGATGTATTCAGTATTCTTCACCAACACCACAACTCAAGGGCATCAACTCTTCTTCTGTCTTTCTCATTCATTGTCCAGCTTTGGCACGCATAGGAGGGGAATGAGATCACCACGACTTGAGTTTTCTGCCTGTCATTCCTCCAACAAAGACAAATATAAAATGCATCACCTATGACCAAAGACAAGTACTGTCGCCCTGGGGTGAGGTGGGACTTGCAAGGTGGCTGATGGGACTTGCATGTAAATGTTTTCAGTCCCTGGCACTTTTCCGATCCTTGCTGCCTCTGGGTTATACTTAGTCTTTGAGACAGGATGAAAGGACCA
>NW_006922898.1:138404-139894 GCF_000298275.1 Orycteropus afer afer | reverse complement strand
AGGGGCATCATTTCCCAGGAGCCAAAAGGAATTCCTCTCATAATTTTCTGAGCCTGAAAACACAAACCTGAAAGCTTTGTCAGGTATCTCGTTTCCAGGGCCTGTGGATTTCTCTAGAAATGTTGGGATCCCATGGTGTCTACACAAAACTTGTGTGTGTGTGTGTGTGATTTGGGTGAAAGTGGACAGAGCAAATTCACTTTCCAGACAGCAGTTCACATACACTTTGTCTCATGACATTGACTGCAATCTCCCACAATGCAACAGCTCCCATCCCACTTCCTCCCCATAGTTACCTCTTCCCTGTGTCCATCTCTCCATACACTCCTGCCCCCTGTGCTGTCTCCCTGTGCATAAGCAGCCCTTCTTTCTCCCATGATTGTTCTCTCCAAGGAGTGTATCTACCTCAGGGAAATGTTCGACTCATATACCTGTCTCTTGTTTGGCTGGAAGCCACAGGTGTGGGTTCAATTCCAGACCTGAAGGGCAGCTAGGGGTCATAGTCTCAGTGGTTCAACCAGGCTCTATTGGACCAGCAAACCTGGCCCCCCCCCACCTTTTTTTGTTTGTTTGTTTTACATTATTTTGAGTTTTGTTCCACATTGTTCCCCCTCTCTATGCAGGATCTCGTACATTCCTTCCAAGTGGATGACAGTGCCAGCCGGGCACCATCTAGTTCTTCTGGTCTCATAGTCGTATAGGCTGCAGATCGCATGGTGTACCAGTCGCTAGGACCAATTGTCTCCATGAATTTTTGGTTTTCCTCATTCTTCTTTGCTCTGGATGAGGAGAGACCCATCGTTGCATCTAGATGGCAGCTTGCAAGCTTTTAAGATCCCAGTTACTACTCTCCAAAGTAGGAGGTGGAACAATGTTTTGTGTAGTATGTTATGCCATTTGAGCTTGATTATCACACAACTTTTGAAATGGCCGTTTGGTGAACCTGTATATTTTCCTGCCCAAAGTGGTTGGCAGTCCCTTTCCTGCCTCTCTGTCTCTCTTTCTCTCTTCCTCCTTCGGTCTCCCTCCCTTCCTCACCCCTCCTTCCTCTCCCCCATTCCCCAGCCTCATTTTTTCCTCAGTCCTTACCAACATAGAGAAGGAAATATAAGTTTCTGTCAGAATCTGATTTCCCATTAAGGCTTCCATGTTGCAAGACATGAGAAATGATGTGGCAGCTGAAATGCCCCGTACACGTGAGATCATGCATGCCTCTCTGTTGCAGCTGAGAAACCTTGAAAATGCAAGGGAAATGTGTGTCTCAAAGACATGGGCTGAAAAGCACAGCACACTTTCCAGCGTGGGCGGCAAGTCACCAAACCTCTGTGAGGTATTTAAATTTCACTTGGGTGAAGAAAAATAAAACCAAACCCAGTGCGGGGCATCGATTCTGACCCACAGTGCCCCTAGAGGACAGCGTGGAACTGCACCACAGGGTTTCCAAGGCTGTCAATCTTCACAGAAGCAAAGGCCAAACCACACCCACTGCC
>NW_006922898.1:136037-137912 GCF_000298275.1 Orycteropus afer afer | reverse complement strand
TCACAGCGCCCCTAGAGGACAGAGTGGAACTGCACCACAGGGTTTGCAGACCTGTCAATCTTTACTGAATCCAGCTTCCACGTCTTTCTCCCAGGGAGCGGCTTGTGGATTTGAACCACTGTCCTTTTGGTTAGTGGCCAAACGCTTTAACCCCTGTGCCACCAGAACTCCTTGGGTGAAGGGGACGATAAAAATAATCTGTTGTGGCTGTAGTTGATAGTTGTAGTTGTAGTAGAGTTGATTCTGACTCACGGGGACCCCACGTGTGGAGCGTAGAACCGCACCCCATAGGGCTTTTCAGGGTGGTAACCGTTTGGAAGCCGAATGCCAGGCTTTTCCTCGGAGGCACCTCCGTGTGAGTTCCAACCACCAACCTTTCACACCAAAGTAATCTGAAAGGACACTTCATGGAGAAATTTCATTTTATTTTTATGGTGCATATAGATTTAACAACTGGTCATTGTAGCTACGAAAACGAGGGGGACCGTCGATGAGATGGACTGACACAGTGGCTGCAATAATAGGCTCCCATATATGCAGGAGTAGGTAGTGTTTCATTCTGCAATGCGTGGGGTTGTCGTGAGTCACAGCCACTTGACTGCAGGTAACCACAGCAGGCAGAGCTGTGGAATGATCTATTGCTCGCAAAGGACTCCTGTTCCGTGAAGCAGAGGGTCAGCGGAAAACGAGGGAAAGCCTGCGTGAGTTAGATTGACGGTGACTGCAACGATGGGTTCCAGCATACCAGAGATGCTCAGATGGTGTGGGACCAGGGAGTGTTCCCTTCTGCTGTACATGGGGTCCCTGTTTATTGTGATATCATAGACATTGCCAACCTGTCATTTCACTAAGAGGTGACCTCGGGATAGTTTTGGTTCAAGGTTTAAAGAGTATATCAGAGCAGCAGTCTTGGGGAGACCTCAAACTTCAACAACAAAGAAGAGTCAATGCTTTTGAGCTGCTGTGTTGGTGAAGAATGCTGGAAGTACCATGGACTGCTAAAAGAACTAACAAATCTGTCCTGGAAGAAGTGCAGCCGGAAGGCTCCTTGGAAGTGAGAATGGCCAGACTTGGTCTCACCTACTTTGGTCATGTTGTCAGAAGGGACCATTCCCTGGAGAAGGATGTATCATACTTGGTAAAGTGGGGGATCTTTGAAAAAGGGGAAGGCCCCCAACTAGCTGGATTGACATGGTGGCTGCAGTGATAGGCTCGGGTGTAGTAGGGATCATGGGGCTGGCACAGGACTGGGCATTGTTTCATTCTGCTGTACATAGGGTAGCTATGAGTTGGAGACGACTCAACGGCATCTAACAACAGCAACACAAGTTTCAACAAAAATTTTAATTTAATAGGAAGTTTACACAATTCCGTTAGCAGATGAGTCATGCACAGTAACAATATAATTAGGGAGCAGCCAAGAAATAAAATAACCAAGAAAAACTCTAAACAAACTCCTTAGATACTTTGTTTCCTTAAAAAAAAAAAAAAAAAAAATTCAAATATCAAGTGTCCTAAGTTAGTTAATTCTAGGAAACTGTAATATTTTCCATTCATAAAAACAGAGCTTCAATGTGCCTTAGACATCAAAGATGCCTATAAAATGATATTTTAATCAGTTAATTATGAATTTTGCAAAAACATATGGATAAAGTATTTCTTTCAGTAGAGAAATTCAAAAGAACTTGAAGGAAAGAGGCGTTGGCAAAAATCTGTTTTGAGTTTTGCAAAAACTAAATAGTTCAATGTATGTGGTTAACTCCAAACAGTTACACCTGACCACTCCCATCACCCAGTGCTGTCACGTTGATTCCGACCCTGGAGCACCCCTAGAGGACAGAGTGGAACTGCACCACAGGGTCTCCAAGGCTGTCA
>NW_006922898.1:134899-135578 GCF_000298275.1 Orycteropus afer afer | reverse complement strand
CAGCGCCCCTAGAGGACAGAGTGGAACTGCACCACAGGGTCTCCACGGCTGTCATGTTTCTGGAAGCTGATGACCAGATCTCCGTCCTTCGGAGCCATTGGTGGATTCAAACTGCCAGCCTTTAGGTTATCAGCCGAGAACTTAACCACTGCACTACTAGGTCTCCTTCCTGGGAGCCTCAGATTCAATAATTACTGATGAAAAAGAGAGAGTCCAGAAGACAGGACGGAGGTTGGGCAAGTCATATTGAAGTCACTTCTTACAAGTGTAGGTAACAAAAGCCATTGGCTGTCACCCAGTGAGCCTCCAACTCATGGCGTCCTCACACACAACAGAACCAAACACAGCCCGGTCCTGGGCCAGCCCCATGATCGGCTGCAGACAGGAAAGTTGGGATGTGTAGGGTTTTCCCTGGCTGCTTTCTGGACAGGCACCACCAGGTCTTTTTTTTCTTAGTGGCGTGTGGCATGAGGTCCATTGACCAAGAATCGAACCTGGGTTTCCTGTGTGGAAGCCAAACATTCCAGAACAGAACCACCACTGCCCCAGGAAAAGGCGTGCAATGATATGATCTTCTTAGGTGATGCAATATATAGCCCCATTAAAAGACGATTACACAAACATCAAAACCCGTAACTGAAATTTCAGTAAATACTAAATTAGAGGAACAAAGTGCATG
>NW_006922898.1:132091-133039 GCF_000298275.1 Orycteropus afer afer | reverse complement strand
TGGGAGAATAGAAGGGCTGTGTGTGCAAAGGGAGACAGCTCAGGGGGCAGGAGTGCATGGAGGGATGGACACAGGGAAGATGTAACTGTGGGGAGGAAGTGGGAACAGAGCTGTTACATTGTGTGAGATTGCAGTCAATGTGAGGAAACAAAATGTGTATGAACGGTTGAATGGAAAATGAATTTGCTCTGCAAACTTTCACCTAAATAAAATAAGTAAGTAAAAATTATTTTAAAAAGTGCTTCTCACCATCAACCACTCAGAAAGGGATCAGTGCAGGAGACCCTGGGTAAAGTGGGAGAACAATGTGGAACTAAACTCGAAATCATAAATAAACAAAACAACAACAACAAAAACACCAGCCTTGCTGGTCTGACGGAGCCTGGTGAGACCCCCGAGATTATAGCCCCTAGTCACCCTTTGGGTCTGGAACTGAACTCACTCTCCTGGTTTCCAGCCAAACAATAGACAGGGATATGGGGTGAACATTTACACCAGGTAGATGCACTCCTTAGAACGAGCAACCGTGGGGATCAGAAGGGCAGTGTTTGCACGGGGAGATAGCTCAGGGGGCAGGCGTGCATAGGAAAGAAGGACACAGGGAAAAGGTAACCACAGGGAGGAAGTGGGAAGAGAGCTGTTACATTGTGGGGAATTGCAGTCAATGTCATGAAAGAAAATGTGTATGAACTGCCTTGTGGAAAGTGAATTTGCTCTCTCAACTTTCGCCTAAATAAAAGTGAATTTAAAAAAAAAGAAAGAAAGAAAGAAAAAAGTCCCTCTACCAAGTCCAAGGGCATGGTTAAGGAAGCGGTGTTTCATCCAAAGGGAATCTGGATCCCAGATATTCCAAGAGCTGTTTCCTCCCAGGCCGCCCTCCCAGCTGGGCTGCAGGCCCACATGTCAGTTCTGACCAGACACAGGGTCCCACTGACGCTGGAAAGAGTC
>NW_006922898.1:131029-131804 GCF_000298275.1 Orycteropus afer afer | reverse complement strand
GCAATTAGCCCACGCAAGCATTCCAACAGATGTTCTGGCTAATTCCGACAAGTTATGCAAGAAAGGAATTAAAACAGGCTGCAGGATTTCTGAAGAGACAAGCAGGAAAAGTTCCATTGAATCTCTTTTTTTCTCTAACGTCTTTTATTGTGGTGAGTATATACAAAACAAAACAAAATGGCCATTTCAACATACTTTCTTCACATGTGCAATTCAGTGGCATGAATTGTTTTCATCCTGCTGGGCAGCTGTGGCCACCATCCGTTTCTGAATTGTTCCAAGCTCTGTTGAGAGGATTTGTAAACCACTATTCACCCCACAGACAAAGTCCTGACATCTTCCTTCTACCTGACCCACCACAAAAGGATTGTGGGTAAGGCCCTTTCTCAGGATACTCCTGCAATATTGAGCACTTCATGGCAACCTACATCCACTCGCCAATTATTTGTTGCTTTTGTTTGTTTGGGGGAAGGTGTCAACCTCTCTCCTCACTACCCATCTATCATTTCCTCATACTGACCTGGCTTCTGTGTCGCTGGGAGGCTGCAAGCTATGCCACTGGCATTTCAAATACCAGCAGGGTCACCCATGGGGGACAACGTTAGTGCAGCTTCCAGATTAAAACTAGGACAAAAGGCCTGGTGCCCTGAGCCAATGAAAACCCTACGGGTCGCAACCTACGGTCCAATCTCGTGCAGGAAGACAAGTGCCCCAGGTGGGAAGGCCCTCAGAATCCACAGCGGACCCAACAATGGATTTGGGGAGACCCACGATG
>NW_006922898.1:99959-101320 GCF_000298275.1 Orycteropus afer afer | reverse complement strand
ACCTGCCCACAGACCTGGGGCTTGCCAGCCTCCCAGCCTCCTCCACCACGTGAGCCGTTTCCTTGGGAGTCTGTGAGTTCTGTGAGACGTTACAGCAAACTCGGGAACCCTAAAATGAGAGGGAGATTATGGAGGTGAGTAGGAGGAGTTGATGAAGAGATGACGGTGTGGCATAGCAGTTCAGACCAGTCAGACGTTTGGGACATATTCAACCTCTGCTTCATAAGGATCAGCCTTATGCTGCCCTTTCTAAAAGAAACTATTCAGGTAGGCCCTAATCTCAGGGGTTGCACCAGCCTTCATCTGACCAGTAACCCTGATCTTTTTTTTCTTTTTTTAATCATTGTGAGTTTTGTTTACCATTTTCCTCCCACTGTAGGAGACTCTAGGAGCTCCGGGGTGCAGTCCATAAGGCACTTGACTGCTAACCAGAAGGCTGGCGGGTCATTCAATTGTGTGGATCATTACAAATTATGGGTAACATTGAGAAGAATGAGAATTCCACAACATTTCATTGTGCTCACGAGGAACCTGTCTGTAGACCAGGAGGACGAACAGAACAAGGGGGCGCTGCACGGTTTAAAATGCAGGGAGTGTGTCAGGGTTGTGTCCTTTCACCTTGCTTACTCAGGCTCTATGTTGAGCAAATAATCCGAGAAGCTGGACCATATGAAGAAGAACGTGGCATCAGGACTGGAGGAAGACTCATTAACAACCTGTGTTATGCAGCTGACACAACTTCTTGCTGAAAGTGAACAAGGCTCAAAGCACTTACTGATGAAGATCAAAGACTACAGTCTGCAGTATGGATTACACCTCAGCAGAAAGAAAACAAAACTCCTGACAACTGGGCCGATAAGCAGCATCGCGGTAAATGGAGAGAAGGCTGAACTTGTCAGGGATTTCATATCACTCGGTCCCACAATGAACACCAGTGGGAGCAGCAGTCAAGACATCAGACGTCATAGTGCACTGGTCACATCTCAAGCAAAAGACCTCTTTCAAGTGCTGAAGAGCAAAGATGTGTCCTTGAGGACTGAGGTGAGACTGACCCAAGCCCTGGCCCTTTCATTCGCCTCGTATGCATGTGAGAGCTGGACAGTGAATAAGGAAGACCGAAGAAGACGTGATGCTTTTGAGTTGTGGTGCTGGCGAAGAATGCTGAAGGTACCATGTTCTGTTAAAAGAGCTAACAGATCTGTCCCGGAGGAGGTGCAGCCGGAATGCTCCTTGGAGGCGAGGATGGCCAGACTTCATCTCATCTACTTAGGTCATGTTGTCAGAAGGGACCATTGCCTGGACATGGACGTCATGCTGGGTAAAGTGGACGGTCAATGAGAAAGGGGAAGGCCCTCAACGAG
>NW_006922898.1:97416-98938 GCF_000298275.1 Orycteropus afer afer | reverse complement strand
CAGAGAACCACATGCATTCACATTCAAACACACACCAGTCGCTTGTTTATCCATGCACACACCACACATACGCTCAACCACTCACACTCACAATTGTCCACACAGCCACACACACTCACCCATCCACACACACATGCACACACAACTCCCCACCACACACACACACACACACACACAGGAGTCTGACACCCACAGCAGCCCTCATCCTTTCTGTCAGTTCCCCGAGCCGTCCTCCAATGGACCTCCTCACACACAGTTGTTGCCCGTCTTGTAGGCTCACAGGAAAGAGAACACAGGAAAGGTCACAGGACTGGGGCCAGAGGCACAGTTAGCAACGCGCCGAATTTCTGGGCCCTTCTGCAAACTCCCCAGCTCCTCCCGGGCTGCCCTTTCTCCCTAAAACCCACCCCTGCTGGTCGTTTGTGCATCACCTCCACCCAGAAGCAAGTAACTCGACACCTCTGCTCACCCCGGCAAACAGGGCTTACAGGCTTAGAGAAAGCTTCCAGAAACACCCCGGAGCTGCAAATTGACCGAAGAGTAAAAGCATGCAACTGGCGCATGTGTTTTTCATTGAGGAGTGTTGGATGCATTCAAAGCAGGTCAGCAGGTTTTAAATTCATCAAGCGTCTGCCACTGGTTGCAAAACCAACAAAAGGTCTGCTTGGCACCTCTGAGGTCCTGCTTCTCCTCCTCCCCGCCCCAGGGAAGCAGACGTTTTAGGGTCAAATGATACTCTGTAACGGAATTCCAGTCTTGGGGGGCACTCCTCTAAATGAAAGTGATCCGACTGCGTCCAGTTCGGCGTCTTTGCACATTGCAACCACGCACAGCGAGCAAGCAGCTTGTCCTCGGCCGCCCGCCTGGGCCCATCACAGCTCCTCGCTGCCCTGGATTCTGACAGTTCCCCTTTGAGCTGTGGCTGATGGTAAGACGAGGCGAGGAACACACACACCCATGTGGGGCATGCCCAGAACAGAGGGACAAGGATGAGGAGACACATGTATCTCAGGAGAAATGCTTGAAGCACGTGCGTTGTGGAGCAAGGAGGAGCCCTTGCTCCGTGTGGAGTCTGGACATAAGTTCAGACGTCATGCTTAGAAAATTCCAGGACAACCTGGGGGCGGGGGACAGTGGGTGACGGTCACCCACATCCCTAGGGAGCTTGCCTGGCTGTGTCCTTAATGATTTTTACTGACAAACCTGCTTGTTATCTAAAGGTGGGGCTCCCACTATTGTTTGGTAGTGACTTTGTGGCTGTGACTCAGGCCCCATGGTCATGAGTCATTCCCTGCTCACCGGGGAGCCAGGTGGTCAAGCCCCAGAACCAATTCTGTACCCCTTTTCTAGTTTCAATGATGTTGGCCTCCCAGTCAGGGTCCTTTCCCGGTTTCTGCAGTCCCACCTGGGACACTGATGGATTGACCTGCCAACAGTCAGTATTCTGAGAGGATTCCTTTTGTTTTTTCCTTAACACACAGTCCTTAATCCTCTTTCTCTCTATTTATTTCCCCATCTGAGG
>NW_006922898.1:95663-96896 GCF_000298275.1 Orycteropus afer afer | reverse complement strand
GGCTTTGCTTCTGTGAAGACTGACAGCCTTGGAGACCCTGTGGGGCAGTTCCACTCTGTCCTCTAGGGGCGCTGTGAGTCAGAATGGACTCCATGGCACCCAACCACAACAATAAAGGCTAAACCCTTTCCTTCCTACCCTCTAAGAAGTTTATATAAATATAACCTCTCAGTCTAGGCATCTGTCTATTACCACAGTCCTTTCCAATAAAGGATTTGTCTTTATGGTTGTAGTTGGCACAACTGCCCCCTTTTCTTACTAATGCACTCACTCGGCTAGTTTATTCCCTTTCTCTCCCACCTCCTTGGGTAAACGCCAAACCTGTCTGAGTCCCTCTCTCTATTCTCTCTCTCCCCATCTAGAACGCTTTGCCCCTTACGGAAGAGATCTACTTGATGATTCATACACCAGAACCCCGACTTCTCCACACAGGAACTTCCCACCATCCCACCAAACGCAGGAAGGGCTCCATCCCTTCTCCCCACACGTGACCCCTTTGTCCACCTACCTTCTCAACCTAAAATAGGAGTATTATTACGTCCAGGTGCCTGGGTGGTGCAGTTTGTACTCAGTTACTAACCAGAAGGTTGCTGGTTCGAACACACCCACTGGCACCACGGCAGAAAGGCCTGGGAATCTATTTCGGAAAAGTCTGTTGTTGGAAAACCTGTGAAGCCTGGCTCTACTCTGATTCACGTGGGGAGCCACGAGCCAGGGTCCTGCCGACAGCATCTGGTTCCTGGTGTAGAAAGAGTACTGTGTGGGTTTGACTGCTGGCTCGAGCTTGCTAATAGGTGGCCTTCGGTGGCTGACTTAGCTATTCGGGGCTTTGGCCTCTTGTACGATCCCTGGGTGATGCAAAGGGTTCACACTTGACTAACTGACATGTTGGCAATTTGAACTCACCCCGAGTGGAGAGGAAGATAGGCCTGGAAATCTGCTTCCATGAATCACGTCCAAGGAAATCGAAGGAGCATGACTCAGAGGGAACGACAAGGCTTGGAGTCTCCTCATTTTATTTTATTTTTTTTCCAAGTCATCTTTTTCTTCTATCTCCCTGATTTGGATATCACCAAACCCAACCCACTGCCGTCAATTTAATTCTGACCCACAGCGCCCCTAGAGGACAGAGTGGAACTGCACCACAGGGTCTCCAAGGCTGTCAATCTTCACAGAAGCAAAGCCCAAACCACACCCACTGCCCTGGAGTCCATTCCAACTCACAGCGCCCCT
>NW_006922898.1:93537-94574 GCF_000298275.1 Orycteropus afer afer | reverse complement strand
GATGTCAGCTCTGTCTTGGACATCTCCTAATGGCTTCTGTCATCCGTCATCTGTACTTGCGTCTCTGCCTGACCTGCCCCATTCATATCGTAAAAGAGATTGATTCAAAACACGCCCCACACTAGTCCTATGCCACCAATATAATGCAGAAAATCCACTCGCAAAGGGGCTTGGGACCCCAGATAGAGCGGTGAGGATTTACTACCCACATATATATATTTTTTGGGGGGTGGACTCAATTCATTCAATCCATCAGAGGGACTTTGGTGAAATAATATATTTTGTTTTAAATCCAAGTAAAACAAAATTATAGTTCAAACAAAATATAAGGCTGTCCATTCTAAACAGAGCGGTGGCTTATTTTTCCAAGTGTCCATCCACCGAGAAAGTACCTCCTGAATGGTTGAAATAGTGAGTGCCACAAGCAGGCTGGGTAAATAGGAACGTTTGCCCCTGCAGAAAATCCATATTCAACTCATGGATTTCAAACAGCCCACAGTGAGAGACTCCGAGAGAGGAAATTGTTTTGATTTGCACCCGGACAGGAGAAGGCTTAGTCCTGGGACCCTCTCCCTCAAGAGAAGTCTCGCACGGAGGAGGTGGATGTCATGGGGACCTTGGTTTGGACTGAACACCAGCAAGACATGACCCAGAGAGGGTGGCTGAGTTCTTCAACGGGCTCAGCACTTTTGTTTAACAGGAAAGTTAGAACAGACTAATTTTACTAAAGTTGATGGATAGATGGATACATACATAGATGAGTGGGTAGGTGGGTGGATAAATGGATGACAGGTGAATGATGGAGAGACAGAAGAGATGACAGGTTATTGATAGGTGATAGATCATGATACATAGATAATAGATGTAATGGATGGATGGATGAATACATTAAAAAACAAAACCAAATGCTCTGCCATGGAATCGGATCCAACTCATAGCGACCTGTCCTCGGCTTTCCGAGGCAAGATCTCTACAGAAGTAGATTGCCCAAACTTCCTTCCAAGCAGTGGCTGGTGGATTTGAACCGCCAGCCTTCT
>NW_006922898.1:91000-92741 GCF_000298275.1 Orycteropus afer afer | reverse complement strand
AGAGAGCAGAGGTCCTTCCCGGTTACCTGGGATGGCCAGGAGGGAGGAGGAAAACGGGATTCAACCCTTAGGGCGTAGAACCTGAAACATGCTGGGGTCCAGCCTTGTGCCATGCAGCCCACAGTCCACACCAGGGTTCAGGGGAAAAAATAGAGAAGTCAATTAGGGGGTGCACCAATGAGAGGCAGATGGGGGTGTCACTGACCCAGAAACGCCCTCTCTGCTCACACACTCAGTGCTTACAACCAGGGGTTCTCACAGTAAAGGAAAAGCAGACAGCTCAGTAGGCAGGATTGGTTAACGATTATCCACCAGTTAGGACAGTGGGCAAGTGAGAACGGAGCGTGTCCTGTCCTGGACGTCAGGTGAGCCTTCAAGGCACCACGGGTGTTTGTCAAAGCCCAGGTGGCCGGTCCTGACATCCAGCCCAGGAGCCTTCGTTGACATAGAGGCCACCTATGTCATCACAGGATACCAGAGGAACTGATAACTGTCACTTAGAGAGAGAACAAGTTAATTACAAGCCAAGGCTGAAGCCAGGTTTGAAAGAAATGGCATCTTAACTAAAAATATGGAGTCTTACTCTGACCATATGGAGTCAGGCCCAACAAAGCAAACATCTTTATCCTCAAGGGAGCACTGAGCTTATCTGTGGTGTGGAAATTTGGCAACCAGGATTCTATATGGTTGCCATGACATCATTAATGTGATTGATGTCACTAAAAGGTGACATGTTAAATTAGCAAATGTGATGTATATTTTTACAACAATAAAAAAGGGTTCGAATAAATATTGTATCCAAGGAAAAATCGTATTAAGCCAACAAAACAAATTGAACTTTAATGAATATACAATTTGCAAGTTGGGGCAACATTTCAACTGGAGAGTCGAAAATAGCTCAGGATGAGGAGGAAGTGAGAGGGGAGCTGTTGCATTGTGGGAAATGGTACTCAACATCAGGAGACAAAGTGTATGCAAACTGCTGTGTGGAAAGTGAATTTGCTCAGTAAACTTTTACCCAAATCACAATTAAAAAAAAAAAAAGAAAAAAATGTCCCAGGATGAGAGAACCCCAGAGACACTTCCTCTGTCACCCCATCCACACGGTCATGCCCACGGGGCCAGAGCAGTGTTTGGACTACTCACCCTAACACCCAGCTTCCACTCAGACCCCCACTCCTGTTTCTGAAACGAACAGTTCCAGGATAATTCTTCCACAGAACTGAAGGCAAAACCATGCCACTGGGCTGCTTGCTGGGCTATTGTTGCCCTTCAAGGTGGTTTTAGGAAACCACTTCCCTCGAGACTCAAGGTCACAAGGAAAACTAAGGGCAAATGGCCAGGGTGGGTCACCCCCACTCCACTGACCCCAGGAATCTGGATTCCAAGAGTATTAAACACTATTTCTTAGCTGGTAGCTGTAGACCCAGTGATGCAACACTGTCAGACAGAAGGCTTTAGGGTTTGTAAGAATCTGGAGCTCTGGTGGCACAGTGGTTCAAGCATTGGGCTGTTCATCACAATCAAAGGGCTGTTGGTTTGAACCCAGATGGGGCAGTCGGCTTTTGAAAAGATTGACAGCCTTGGAGACCCTGTGGTGCAGTTCCACTCTGTCCTCTAGGGGCGCTGTGAGTCAGAATGGACTCCAGGCAGTGGGTGTGGTTTGGGCTTTGCTTCCATGAAGATTGACAGCCTTGGAGACCCTGTGGGCAGTTCCACTCTGTCCTCTAGGGGCGCTGTG
>NW_006922898.1:88815-90083 GCF_000298275.1 Orycteropus afer afer | reverse complement strand
GGATCCGAGGTCACTTCAGGCCGGGGAGCAATAGGGACCCCTGCGGGCCCGGCCACCCCTGGGGGCCTGCTGCCGGCAGCAGAAGCCCAGCTAGCACCCTCCACCGTCCACAGCCACGCGCCGCCCACTGCTACCCTGTTGGTCTTGTCCGCAGCGCTGCAACGGGACGCAGGCCCATTCGGTGCCAATGACCAGGAGCAAAGATGCCAGGCTGTTCGCAGCGCTGGCTGCCTCTGCATTTTCGTCCCTTCTCAGGCCCCCGTCCTCGCCCCAGCCCCAGGCCCCGGGTGCTCCTGACGCCTGCAGGGTGAGTCCTGATTCCTCCCACACCCCACTGGCCTCAGGGAAGGACCACACGGTGTAGAAGATGCTTGGTGGACTTTGAACATCTGAGAGAGGGCGGTGGGCAGGATCTCACCCCCACTGGAAGACCCCCCGGGGCCTTGGTGAGCGCTCATTGCTATGCGCCCACCCCCCAGAGTAACCTTGTCACTGATGGCAGGTGGGCAAGGCAGGCAGCTGCCCTGGGTGCACAGCCGAAGTTGGAACGGTCAGAACCGAGATTCCATGGAAAGCTACCCTGGTGATCCCCAAGTCTTCTCCGCCACAAGTGGAGACGTCTGCAACATTTAAAAAGCCATTCTGGACAGACAGATGGATGGATGGATGGACAGAGATGGATCGATAAAAGGATAGATACATAGATGGATGGGTGGATGGATAGATGGATGGGCTCTTCAGGGTGATTTAAAAAAAAAAAATTATTGTGATGTGGGTGAAAGTTGACAGAGCGAATTCACTTTCCATACAGCAGTTGGTACACGGTTTGTTTCATGGCATGGACTACAATTCCCACAATGCAACAGCCCTCTTCTCACTTCCTCCCTCTAGTGGCCGGTCCCTGTGTCCTTTCCTGTGCACTTCTACCCCCTGAGCTGTCTCCCTGTGCAAACACTGCCCTTCTGCTCCCCGGGGACGGATGGTTCTAAGGAGTTAAAGTCCAAGAATCTTTTCTATGTGAATAAAATCTATCAATCACCTGTCTACCTATTACTCATATCTATCTATCTATCATCTATCCATATCTATCCATCCATGTATCTGTCATCCACAGCCCCAGGTGGTACCAGGCCACTAACTGAAAGGCTGGGGGATCAAATACACCCAGAAGTGCAGCACAACAAAGACCTGCCTGCGTGCTTTAAAATAACTAAGCAGACGCTCCCTGAGGTAGAAGGTGATAGACTTCCCCCAGAGTGCAAGATTGA
>NW_006922898.1:85380-85827 GCF_000298275.1 Orycteropus afer afer | reverse complement strand
CACTCAGCCAGGCCCAGCCCGGTCAACACACAACCATACCACACACCAGTTTCTTGCGCTGGCTGCGGGGCAGGGATCTAATAGGAACACTGTCCTCATTTGTAGCTTAGCAATCGCAGTTTCTTTAGTCACTGAGGGCAGGAACCACATGGGGGGCTGAAGAGACTGAAACTCTCTGCCTGTTTTAATGTCTCACTGGGCACGCCAAGGGCTTCATCTCTCCCAGATTTCCAAAAACGTGAGCTGGCATCAAGGTAACTCTCACTTTGAAAGTACAGGTGGTCCCCGGCGTCCAACAGCCTTCCAGTCCCACGACTCCATCGTGCGTCAGTTCTGATGTAAGTCCACTCAGTCTTTTTTTTTTTTTTTTCATTCTCATTATTATTGCCTTTAATTATCAGCATCTTTATAAATCCGAGCTTCTCTATCTTTGGGGGTTGGAAACTG
>NW_006922898.1:82409-82940 GCF_000298275.1 Orycteropus afer afer | reverse complement strand
ACCCGTGCTGCAATTCTCAGAGGCTTCGGGAACCGTGTATCTCTCTCCCACAGCTGGAAACTGGTTTCTCAGAAAAGTTCCCACCCAGGGCCTGTCCGTTCCCTGTCTACTCTACCAGCCCCCTTTTAGACACTCGCTCTGCAGCCTGGTAAGTTGCGTTCATTGACCTTGTCCCGACACACCCTGCATGACAGAATCCATCAGCTCCTGGGCGGGCTACTATTTTTAACCCTTTCAAGACAAAACGATGTTCTGCTTTGATTCTGTTGTTGTTCAAACTATTATGGAAAGCATTTCCAATAAAATGAAAAAAAAAATTTTTTTTTGGAGGCAGTATGGATTTTGATGCAATTAGTGGGATCAACCCATCTGTTGCACCAAGCAGCCTCGGGTGCTAGGGTCAGTGGGATAAAGGTGGTTTCTCTAAACTCAGGTAGTTGTACAGGCCCCCATCAGATGGCAGCACACAGTAAAAGTGGGATAAAAGCTTCCCACTAAACCCCAGGGGTGGAAAATGTAGGTGGGCACTAT
>NW_006922898.1:80509-81757 GCF_000298275.1 Orycteropus afer afer | reverse complement strand
GTGTGAGACGTGGTGTCCACGACCCTCCTGCCCTCACCCGGAAAAGCTCAGGGCACCCTTCCTTCACCAGCCATCTCCCTGAGTTGCTGGGCGGTCTTGGGCTGGCTGTGTTGACACGGATCCTTCGGATCGAGGAAGGTAATGAGAAGCCCTGCCTGGCGTCTCCTTGTAAGGATGTGGAAGAAGGTTGAGCTGTGAGCGACATGCCTGCAAACTTCTTCCTCCTAGAGGCTGTGTGTACTCCTCAGTGGCCAGTCCCAGACCGAGGCATCGGCCGAGTTCCAAAGAGAGAATTCCCCTTCCGTCTTGTACAGTGGATTCTGCCCACCCCATGGCCCCAGCAGCCCTACAGGGCGCCCAGCCACCTACCTGTTGCTGTCACTTGCCACCAAGTTGTCTCCAACTCACGGTGGTGTCATGAAAAACAGAATGAAACGCGGCTCAGTCTGAGCCACCGTCACAATCTTTGATGGGCTCCGGTCCATGGCTGTCCATATTGTGTCCACCCAGGTCACGGAGGGCTCCTTTATTTTCACTGACGCTCTATTTTATCAACTCAATGTCCTTCTCCAAGGCTTGTGTCTCTCCCAAAGACGTGCCCAAGGTGCCAGAGCCAGTCCCATCATGCTCACTCCTGGGGGGCATTCTAGAAAAAAGATGTCCTCCCCAGGTGAATTTCTTAGTTCTTTTCAGTACGACAAAGTCTGGGGAAAATTTTGGCAACTGGCGGGTGGGCCACCAGAATTCTTCCTAGAGTTTTCTGGGTCCAAAATGGTGGAGTAGGCAGACACATTATCCAGACGCCTTACAATAAAGGCTCAAGAATAAAATAAAGGGGGAATGGTGGTGGCCAACAGCTACAGATGACGGTCTTGGATCCCAGAGCTTCCAAGAAAGTGGATAAAGAAGAAGCTTCAATCCCGATGAGAGGAAGAAACTGAACGAAAACCAGCAACAAGAACCGTCCTTAAAGGATCTCTTACTTATTACTAGTACAGATACGTCATCTACTGACAAGACGTTGAAGCTGTTCACACACAAGCACACACACTCAGACACACACATAATGGTCAGTGGGAATCTGTCAGGTTATAGTTAGGAATTCTGCTTAGTGATTGGCTTAGGAACATCCTTGATTCCCCCAGACAGAAACTCAGACCCACCAGGGGCTTAGCTTGTGGGTCCAACAGCCTTGACGTGCACTTCTCAGATGGAGAGACGGGCGAGAAGAAACCCCCACAGCTCTAC
>NW_006922898.1:78248-78684 GCF_000298275.1 Orycteropus afer afer | reverse complement strand
GCATGTGACTGCTAACCAGAAGGCTGCCAGTTCAAACCCACCAGCCACTCCTCAGAATGAAGGTTGGGCAATCTGCTTCCGTAGTGATACCTCCTTGGAAACTCAAGCAGGGGTCGCTATAAGTTGAATCAACTTGAGTGCAGTGAGTTTAAGATAATGATGTTGCTGGGAGTTGCTGGGAGGTTAATTCTGCCTCACGGAGATCCCATGTGGACCCCATGAGCAGGACAGCTCCACAGGGTTTTGAAGGCTGTCATTCATCTTTCAGAATCAGATTGCCAGGCCTTACTTGTGATGCACCCTGGGGGAGTTTGAACCACCAACCACTCAGCTCCTAATTGAGTACTTAATGATTCCCTCCACCAAGGACTCCAGATCAGACAGTGTGTCACTGCTATTCATAAGGCTTCCGCTTGCCAATTCTTTGAGGAGTGGA
>NW_006922898.1:56924-57362 GCF_000298275.1 Orycteropus afer afer | reverse complement strand
TGGTAGCTCCTACTTGAAAGGTTTTCTTCTTGCTTCTTTTGACAGAGGGAAGTTTTAGCAGGTAGCAAGGAGCCGGCCTCAAGCCATGCACTCACCATCCCCAGGGTGAACACGCTGCGATTCTGAAAATAGAAAAATGGGCTCTTTTTGTAGCTAAATAAACCGCTGAGGAGTTGGGCAGACGGTTGTTGAGTCAACTCTGACACGATGTTTTCAATGGACAATTTTCTGGCCACAGATCGCCAGGCCGTCCTGTTGAGGCACCCGAGTGGACCGGACCCTGCAAACTTTGGATGAGCAGCCTAGTGGGTTTGCAGTTAACCATTTGCACCCTCCCGAGAATTCCTCCATCTCACTAAACCAGATAAACCCAGCCAGCTGCTGTTGAGTGGGCCCGAACTCCTAGGGACCCTGTGTGTTTCACAGTATGGCTGGCCC
>NW_006922898.1:51632-54727 GCF_000298275.1 Orycteropus afer afer | reverse complement strand
GAGGAATGTTGATCACGTGTACAGGCCTCTCCCAAGGAGCAGGCCTCTTTAACCCAAGAGGAGGACAAAGGGGGGTGGCGCCGTGATGACTGGAGGTTGACTGTGCGGTCCCTGGAATAGCTCCGGCTGCCTTCTTGGCGTCTGGTCCGTGACTCCGGGTCCGTGCGCCTTCCCAGGGCTGGTTTGTACATTCGGTCATCACCTGGGTCCAGCCTGCGTTGACCGCAGCTGGTCTTACTTACACTAACGCGCCCACGGAGTTCTGCTGGTGTCCTGATTAAGGCATATGGCTGATAACCAAAAGGTCTCTGGTTTGAATCCCCCAGCCGCTCGGCATAAGAAAAACGAGGCAGTCTGCTTTTTCCAAGCTTTGGAAAGCCAACCGGAGTCACTATGAGCCGGAATAACTGGATGGAAGCCAGTTTCTTTATTTTTAACGTGCCCCACACTCTCTGAGTGTGTGACTTGGGATCCCCGCAGACGTATTTCTGCGTCGTATTCAGTGACCTCTGTCCCTGGACGATGCAATGACCTGTTTTGTGTATGGAGTTGGCTGTAATACAAATGGTTCGTTTGTAGGAGATGGTTACAGAGGCCAAGAAGGCTCGCCGGAAAGCTGCGGGTTCGAGTCTACCCCAAGGTGCTGCGCAAGAAAAGCAAAGCAAACTGCGTCCCAGATACCAGCCGCTGAAAGTCCGGCGGCATGCAGTTCCACCGCGACACGCACGGGGGCGCGCGGAGCCCGAGGTGGCTGCCAGGCCCGGGTTCTAAGAGGAGATGAGTTAGGATTTAAAGCTCCGGGCTGCAGACTGGAAGACACCGAGAACAGGCAGAAAGGTGTGGTTGCTCTGAAAAGCCACCTCTGCGTTGTTCCAGAGGCTGACGGGGAACAGGAAGGAGGCGGGGAGGAGGAAGAGGATGGAGGTGAAGATGGGGAGACTGAGGCAAGGACGGGCACACGGGCAACTGAAGAGGAAGAGGATAACTAGGCAGCAAAAAAACAAAAAAAAAAGGAAAAGTTAAACTTAAAAAAAAAAGGCACCTTGACCTCTTCACCCTCCACTTCCGGTCTCTGGATCGGAACCAGGTCACCTTTGCTTGGAGACTCCCGCGCGCCCAGCGCGCCAGCGCCACCTGCCGGTGAGCCGCGCGCTCCACCACCCGACGCGACTATGGCGTGGCTTTGCAATGGTGCAAACGGAAGAGCCTACACTTCCAAAGCCTTGTGTTTTTTTTTTTTTTTTTTACTCGAAAGTGCTTTAAAAAGGAAAAGGTCTTTGTCTTTTTTTATTGACATTTTATATTTTTGTGCAGACTGTTAGGGGTGGGCCATTTTTAATGATCTTGGATGACCTTGGGAGAGTTCTCGGGCCTACTTCCGCCTCGACTTGTGCTGTGACCATGTTCATTACAGTCTCAAAGGACCCAAAAAATACAAAATAAAAAATCTTGTGTGTGTGTGGGGGGAAGCAAAAACAACAGCAAAAAGATACCATCTTATTCCAAGCATTCCAGGGACTGTTTTGTGTGCGGACTTGGCTGTAACACAAGTAGTTGGTTTGTAGGACAGGGTTTCAAAGGCCAGAGATAAAAGGTTTCCGTTCCTTTTTTTGTCTATGAAGTTGCTGTTTATTTTTAGGGGGCCTGTTGCATGTAGATGTGAAACAATGCTGTCCAAAATTAAACCAGAATTTTGTTTTGCTCACTTGTTGGAATAAAGCTGTCTGGGAAAAATAAAGACTAGACTAAAAGCATGCCTTTCCGACAGTCACTCCCGTGCTCACGCTGAGACACGCGGTTCAAACCTCCTGTGTGCGGACCGGTCAGGCCCGAGGGGGCCCCTATCCGCAGGCTCAGGGACAGCTGGGGAGGAGTGATCCCGCCGGGAACGGAAGCAAGAGGAGAGCCCCGCACTTGCCGAGTCCTGAACCCCGGATCCTGTCCACTGAGGAAGCGCCCTTGGGGATGTTTGTTGGTCAAGAGATTGGATATTGGCAACTAACTGCAGTTGAACTTAAGAGGAAAGGTTTCTAAGTAAGGAATCAGATGGACTCAGATGTTGGAGTCCTTCATTGAGTCTAATTTAGAGTTTTCTTTGTTGATTTTTAATCAACAGGCTGGGATGTGCTGATTTTATAGCCAATAGTCCCAAACCCAAACCCAAACCCAAAAACTGTTCCCCTGAGTTGGCTCCAATCGCTGTGTGTCAGAGCATAACTGCTCCAAAGGGTTTTTTGTTTTGTTTTGTATTGTTTTAACTGTGATTTTAGTGAAAGTTGACAGAGCAAATTCACTTTCCAGACAGCAGCTCACATACTTTGTCTCATGACATTGACTGCAATTTCCCACAATGCAACAGCTCCCCCCCACTTCCTCCCCATAGTTACCTCTTCCCTGTGTCCATCCCTCCATGCACTCCTGCCCCCTGGGCTGTCTCCCTGTGCACACACAGCCCTTCTGTTCTCCCAGGATTGTTCTCTCCAAGGAGTGTATCTACCTCAGGTGAATGTTCAACTCATATGCCTGTCTTTTGCTTGGCTGGAAGCCACAGGAGTGGGTTCAATTCCAGATCTGAAAGCAGCCAGGGGCCATACTCTCAGCGGTTCCACCGGGCTCTATCGGACCAGCAAACCTGGTCTCCCAACTGTTTTCTTTTTTTTTTTTTAATGATTTTGAGTTTTGTTCCACATTGTTCTCCCCCTCTATCCAGGGTCTCCTCCATAGATGCCCCTCTGAGTGGTTGACAGTGGTAGCCGGGCACCATCTAGTTCTTCTGGTCTCATGGTCATATAGGCTGAGGATCGCATGGTGTACCCACAGGTTTTTGAGGGCTGCCTTTGCTGACATAGCTCTCCAGGCCTTTCTTCCCAGGCACATCTGGGTAGACTCGAACCTCCAGACTTTTGGGGAGCAGCTGAGTGAGTCTAAGGCAACAGGTGTTCAGGTGTCTCTGATACTGAACAGTTAACACGGTCACCTGCTGATCCCAAGGTTAGAGGTCTGAGTGTGCACAGAGGTGCCGTGCAAGAAAGGCCTGCCTGTCTATTGTGAAAAATCAGCCACTGAGAAGGCCACAGCATGCAGTTCTACTCCGA
>NW_006922898.1:49999-51275 GCF_000298275.1 Orycteropus afer afer | reverse complement strand
CGACCTTGGGGTGTGCCGGGCAGCCCCGGGGGACACGGGTCTCCTCCTCCCACACTAAGGGGACACCTGCCCCCCTCACACGCGGCTGTGGAATTCTCCACGGAGCTCGTCTTTTTTATTTTTGAAACGTTGGATTGTATTTGTGGTGATGGTACACCCAGCAGACCATGCTTCCGCTCCGCAAAATTTCTCCACGGAACGATCAGGGATGCTCCTTCACGCGGTGGCAACATTCACGTCATTTCCGCATCGGTTGTTTCACTCCCGTTAACTTCATGTCACTGCCCTCCAAGCTTCTTGCCTCTGCTTTAGAAACGGTCCACCCTTTGGTCTCATACAGATACTTTTTTTTAACAGATCATAATTCTCCAGGGTGACTTTCTTTGCTTTCTGATATATGTAATACTTAATATTATGTTTTTGGTAACGGTTTACACAGCAATTTTGGTTCCCGTTAAATAGTTTCCATGACATTGGTTCCATTCTTCATGATGCTCCAACATTCTTCAACATTTCCCTCCTAGTTGTTCCATTCCCATTCTTTTCCTATTGAGCTAAACTGCTCTTTGGTTGAAAGGTGATTTCAGCAGATAGTTTTGGTTCAAGGTTTAAAGAGTATCTCAGGGTAATAGTCTCAGGGATTCCTCCAGTCTCAATGGGTCTAATAAGTCTGGATTCTTTGAGAAATACAAGTTCTGTTCCACATTTTCCTCCCTTTTGATCAGAATCCAGCTATTGTTACCCTGATGAGAATGTTCAGTAGCAGTAGCCAGGCACCATCTAGATTTCTGGTCTCAGGGTAAATGACGCCTTGGTTCATGGGGACAATTAATCCTGTCATCAGGTTCCATCTCTAATTCTTGGATTTCCTTCTTTCTCTTTTGATCCAGATGGATAGAGACCGGTAGCTCATTTTACAGGTGGTCTCTAGAAACGCACCTCACTTCTGTACTTTATTTCTGGGTACTGTGATACTATGGACTTGCCGTTCATAGTCCTGGGTGGTGAGAAGAGAAAAGGGCTGTACAGGTCATGTGGTAGTCGTCAAGGACACGGTGGAGAAGCCGCCAACCACCACAGCAATCTGTCCTCCCGGTGGTCCACCACCAGGGAGCTCTGTCCTGGGCTGGCATCTCCATTACCCCCAAGACCCATTTCTGTCACAGAGTACAACGGCCCTGTGGAGTCCCAAGGCTGTCAGTCTTCACAGAAGCAAAGCCTAAACCAAACCTACAGCTGTGGAGTTGATTCCGACCCACAGCGCCCCTAGAGGACA
>NW_006922898.1:44270-45379 GCF_000298275.1 Orycteropus afer afer | reverse complement strand
ACAAACATTCCAATCAAATTTTAAATAAGAGTCATGAATGGGTAACCAAATTCTGCTCCATACACACAGTGGAATACTATGCAGCCCTAAAGAATAAAGATGGATGCGCGCATCACCTCATAACGTGGATGAACCGGGAGGGGAGGAAGGTGAGTGAAATAAGGCCATCACAGAAGGACAGATATTACACGAGTCCACTGTTGTAAAAAGTCAAGGAAAGGTTTTGCACAGGAAGGAAATGTTCTTTGTCGGTTACCAGGGACGGGAGGGGAGGCAAATAGATGGATCATTAAGAGATGGGTGTGATATGGGGGGAGGGATTTTCAAAAGGAAAGAGAGAGAGAAGATAAGCCGTTCGTTGGTAGTTTTTGAAGCTCGGTTGTGGGCTCATGGTGGTACATTGTACTAATCTTTGTTTCTGTTTGAAAAAAAATTAAAAATTTAAATTTTTTTCTATGTTGTGCCACCATCATTGCTGTGATTTTCCGAAATATTCCACCACCATCAGCATAAACTCAGTGCTCTGTAGGAACCCTCTCTCGTACCTCTGGAAACCACTAATCATCTTTGATTTCTCTCTATATATATGTATTTTTCAATGTATCTAGAAATTTTCCCTTCCCTCCCCTCCCAACCCTGGTAACCAACAAAGAAAGTTCCCTTCTATGTATAAACCTTTCCTTAACTTTTTACAGTAATGGACTCATACAAAATCTGTTCTTCTCTGATTGACTGATTTCACTCAGCATAAGGTCTTCCAAGTTCATCCATGCACTGTGGTGTTTTGCCGATTCTACGTTCTTCTTTGGGGTTGCGTAGTATTCCATCAGTTTGAAATGTTTCATGATACATTTTTTAAATTAAAAAAAAATTGTCAAACCATAACACTGTTTTTAGTTATCATTCAGTACGTATTTTTTTGTTTCTTTTACAACCCTCACATCCCAAGACAATGAGTGTCCTTAGTAACTTTTTCAAGTAACTGATCGTTTCCTGGGTTCACAAAATCCAGGAAACTAAGTCAAGCGGGAAGTAAATTTTCAGTGTCATTGTGAGTAGTGGAGGCTGTCACCAAATATTCCGAATTCAAATACTAATAACAAACAAAG
>NW_006922898.1:39658-40675 GCF_000298275.1 Orycteropus afer afer | reverse complement strand
TCCGAGAAGCGCGTGGGCCTGGAGCGGCGACTTGGCTTCTGCGCCCAGATCCTGGCCCTGGCCGCCCTCACGCTGGCCGCCGGGAAGCTCGCCGGGCTGCTGTCGGTGCCGTGGACGCCGGCCGTCTGGTGCACCGTGGCGGCCATCCTGCTGCACACGACCTCGCTCTTCATGGGCACGCTGATTGTGCACGCGGACTGCCTGCTGATGCGAAACCACGCCATCACGGAGCAGCCAATGGTCACCCAGAGAACCACGGCCCTCCTCCTCAGGGAGGCCGCATCCTTCATCACAAGGTGAGCACCACGTCGTCCCAAGGAGGCGCAGGTGGTGCGGGCTCTGTTACTAACTCAGAAGGTTGGTGGTTCAAACCCACTCAGACGTGCTGTCATACACTACGTTCTCCAGAGACGCAAAACCAGTGAAGCTTAGAGACAGAGAGCAGGAGCCCTGCTGGCCCTTGCCTGAGGCATGTGACTGCTAGCCAGAAGGTTGGCGGTTCAAACCCACCACCCACTCTGCAGAAGGAAGATGGGGCAATCTACTTCCCTAAAGATTGACCACCTTGGAAACCAAATGGGGGTCACTATTAACACAGAATTGATTCGAGGGCAGTGGTTTGTTTATTTTTTCTTTTTGGTTTATAAAACTCACTGCCATCAAGTCGGATCCAACTCACAGTGACCCCTTCTTGGGTTCCTGAGGAAGGGGTCACTATGGAAGTAGATTTCCCAACCTTCCTTCCAAGGATTGGCTCGTAGGTTTGAACCACCAGCCTTCTGGTTAGCAGTCAATTGCCTTAGGCACTATGCTACCAGAGCTCCTATATATGTCGTATAATGTAATATATATGTTGTTGTTGTTATGTACCGTTGAGTCGGACCTGACTCATAGCGACCCCTCCTTGGGTTTACGAGGCGGTATCACTATGGAAGTAGATTGTCCCATCTTCCTTCCGAGGAGTGGCTGGTGGGTTTGAACCGCCAGCCTTCTGGTTAGCAGTCAAGTGCCTTAGGC
>NW_006922898.1:36248-36883 GCF_000298275.1 Orycteropus afer afer | reverse complement strand
ACCCGTGTACCACCAGTGCTCTGTGGGCCTCTAATATCATACCATATATTTTGAGTGCCTGGGTGGTGCCAGTTGTTAGCGGGCTCAGCCACTAACCAAAAGGTTGGCCGTTGATCCCACCAGAAGTGCCGCAAGAGAAAGATCGGTCAATTCCCTTCTGAAAACTCACCCACTGGAAGCCCTGTGGGGCACAGTTCTCCCCTGACACACATGGGAGTGTCATGAGTTGTAGGGAAGTCGACAACTGGTTTAACTGGACAGAGAAATAAATATCTGAATCTCAGATCCAGGATGCTGAAGAGATCAGAATCCAAATTCCACTCAGGCCCATTAGGTTTTCGATCTCAAGTGTCTTCCTCATGGGTTACTCTCAAATGCTCAGGCACACCCGTGGAGTTTGGTTTTAGCTACTGTTTTGTTTTGAATAAGGAGCTCTGGTGGTGCAGTGGTTAAGGCACTCAGCTGCTAACAAAAGATCACTGGTTTGGACCCATCAGCAACCCCACAGGAGAAAGATGAGAAAGATGAGAGACAGTCAGCTTCTATGAAGATTGACAGCCTTGGAGACCCTGTGGTGCAGTTCCACTCTGTCCTCTAGGGGCGCTGTGGGTCAGAATGGACTCCACAGCAGTGGG
>NW_006922898.1:0-1865 GCF_000298275.1 Orycteropus afer afer | reverse complement strand
TTCAACCTAGGAAGCTGTCCTGGTTCCCTAGGGCCGCTCTGACAGGAATATACCACAAACGGGATGGCCTTAACAAACAGGAGTTTATTCTTACAATTTGGAGGCTTTAAGTCCAAGTGCAGTGTGCCGGGTTCTAGGTGCTGTGTAAAAGCCCCTCAACCTCGGGGTCCAGCTCTGCCTCCTGCTCCCGGCCCACTGGAGCTAGAGGCGTTTCTTCACTCAGATGGCTGCTGAGGCTGAGAAGCCCAAGGTTGACAAGGAAAAAGGCACAGTCCCGATGTGACCAAACCACACGGCGGCCATTAAGTCCATTGTAAGTCCCCAGGTCAGCAGGGCATGGCAGGCTGCTTGAGCAACAACACAGCTAAATGCAGTGAGTGCCACAGGCTAGAGACCATTCCCAAGCTTCTCCTTATATACGGGAAGCAGACCACATCCCAAAGGCAGCTACTCAACTGCTTGTGGTAGATCCCACCATGGAGTTGATTGCCCGTCTCATCATGGGGAATAGCTACCACCAGCTGCCAAGCCACTCAGCCAGGCCCAGCCAGGTTGACACACAAACATAACCATCACAGAAGCCCTCTGGGAGGTTCAGCCCTGTCACATAGGGTCAGTCGGGATTGGAGTCGACTTGGTGGTGCCCCACAACAGCGTGGGGCTGAGCAGATCTCAGTGGAGCTGCGAGACTCAGAGGGACAAGGGAGAAAGGTCTGGGAAGTTAGGGCTGAAGGTTACCCAACGGGGAGAAAGGAAAGGCCTCTGTGCATGGCCAGGGTCCCGTGTGCAGCCAGTCGGGGGCCTGGGGCAGAACCAGGTGGCGTTCCGGTCCATTGTGCGTGGGTTCTCTGAACCACAGCTTCCACAAAGGCACTCGGGCGTCGGACACCAGAAGGGAGCTCACTTTGGGGTGAGTCCCTCCACCTCTTTGTGCCCACAGCCCACCTCGGAGTGCCAGCTGCACACTCTTACACCCCCACTGCTTTGCCCAAACGCTGTGCCGTCACTGGGGAGAACCCACTGGCCTCCCCTCTTGTCTTTCCTCAAGACGTTGCCGCCTGCCCAGGCCCCACCAGGAGGAATCCGCTCCGGGTTACGACGGCCCCTCACAGCACTAGACAGCCTCCCCATTTGCTCAGCTTCGGGATCCCATCCTGTTTGCTGGGGCCCTGCCTCTTGAAGCTGAGACCCTCCCCCTGGGGAAATGGAATCTTGCAAAGGCCCCCTTTCTTCTCCCCTTGCCAGGAAGGGGGCACTCATGGGCTCGAGTGGATTCCTTCTAAGAGGTGTCTTTGTGTCGTCACCCCTGAGTGATGGATTCATGGTGTCACCCCAGAAATGAGTGTTGTGGCTCCTAACCTTTTTAGCTGTCGTTGAGAGCCCTGGTGTTGCAGAGGTTAAGTCCTCAGCTGCTAACTGAAAGGTTGCCACAACGAAGAGCTGTATGTCTGCTTCCGGAGAGATTGTTGTTGTGGTTCTTATGTGATGGTATTGTTATGTCCCTCTGTTCATAAAGATGACAGCCTTGGAGACCCTGTGGTGCAGTTCCACTCTGTCCTCTAGGGGCGCTGTGGGTCAGAATGGACTCCAGGGCAGTGGGTGTGGTTTAGGCTTTGCTTCTGTGAAGATTGACAGCCTTGGAGACCCTGTGGGCAGTTCCACTCTGTCCTCTAGGGGCGCTGTGAGTCAGAATGGACTCCAGGCAGTGGGTGTGGTCTGGGCTTTGCTTCTGTGAGGATTGACAGCCTTGGAGACCCTGTGGGGCAGTTCCACTCTGTCCTCTAGGGGTGCTATTGAGTTGGAATGCACTCCACAGTAGTGGGTTTGGTTTGCGCTTGATCTCCCTAAAGACTGACAGCCTTGGA
>NW_006922897.1:144815-145377 GCF_000298275.1 Orycteropus afer afer | reverse complement strand
GCTCTCTTGGACTTGTTTTAATTGTCTTTAACTTCAAGTTGAATTTGCATGTGAGCAGTTGGTGGTATGTTCTACAATCAGCTCCTGGCCTGATTTTTGCTGAAGATACTGAGATTTTTCACTGTCTCTTGCCACAGATACAGTCAACCTGATTCCTGTGTGTTACATCTGGTGAAGTCCACGTGTAGAGCTGTCATTTGTGTTGTTGAAAACAGGTGTTGGCAATGAACAAGTCATTGGTCTTGCAAAATTCTACCATGTGAGTTCCAGCATTTTCTGTCACCAAGGCCAAATTTTCCAACCACCGGTGATTCTTCTTTGTTTCCAAATTTTGCATTCAATCACCAGTGATAATTAACAGATCCTGATTGCATGTTCAGTCAATTTCAGACTGCAGAAGTTGATAAAATTCTTCAATTTCCTCATCTTTGGCTTTGGTGGTTGGGGCATAAAATTGAATAATAGTTGTATTAATGGGTCTTCCATGTAGGCATATGGATATTATCCTATCACTGACAACATTGTATTTCAGGACAGATCTTGAAACATTCTTTGTGATGAT
>NW_006922897.1:143057-144200 GCF_000298275.1 Orycteropus afer afer | reverse complement strand
TCATTTCTTCCATTTGCTTTAACTACTCTGCTCAAGCAATTTTCAGAGTCTATTCTGACATCTAATTTGGTCTATTCTTCCTCTCCTGTCTTTTTAATGACCTTTTGCTTTCTTCTTGGGTGATGTTCTTGATGTCATCCCACAATTCCTCTGGTTTTCGGTCATTGGTGTTCAGTGCATCCAATCTATTTTTTATATGGCCTCTAAATTCAGGAGGGATGTAGTCAAGGTGGGAGCTCTGGTAGCATAGTGGCTAAGACACTTGCCTGCTAACCAGACTTCTGGCGGTTCAAACCCACCAGCCACTCCTTGGAAGGAAGGTTGGGCAATCCTACTTCCGTAGTGATACTGCCTCGGAAACCCGAGGAGAGGTCACTATGAGTCGGGTTTGACTCGACGGCACATAACAACAACATAGTCAAGGTCATTTTGGCTCTTGCCAAATGGAAATATCTCTTTGCCAGATGAAGTGCACAGGAATTAGGTTGACTACATCTATTTGTGGCAAGAGGGAATGGAAAAGATCAATATCTTCAGCCAAAGCAAGGCCAGGGCTGATTGTGGAACAGACCATCAACTGCTCATATGTATGTTCAAGTTGAAATTGAAGACAATTAAAAGAAGTCCATGAGAGTCAAAATAGTATCTTGAATATATCTGCAGTCCATATTTGTTATTAACTCATGATGTGTTCAGTTACTACTTAAATATTTCTTCTGATTCTTTATCTCTCCCCTTCTATTTGAAATTGTCTCATATTTTTATATGTTGTATTCTGTTTCTAAAAAATTCTTTATGAAATTTCTGTTGGCCATTTCTTTAATTTTATAAATTATTTCCTCTGCCATGGCCAGTTTACTAATGTGCCCATACAAGGAGGTCTTTGTTTTTGTTACAGTGTTTTTGTTAGTATATATGTATATATAATTTTAACAATTTATTTCTAAAGCTAAATGATAACTACATTGATATTTACATTCACTTTGTATTATATCTGTAATTTATTGTATATAGTATACCACACACAAAAAACATTAAAACATTAGCATGCACAAAGTCTTCTAATCTCTATTTCATCCTGACACCAATGCTTCCCACTCTAACACTGCATTTTGCTATAATATATTTATTGATATATTTACA
>NW_006922897.1:138206-139185 GCF_000298275.1 Orycteropus afer afer | reverse complement strand
ATTTTATTTATTGCTCTCTCTCTAGACTTCCTTAGGGGTACAGTGGATAAAGTACTTGGCAACTGTCCGTAAGTTTGACGTTCAAACCCACCAGCTGTTCTGCTTCTATAAATATTTACACACTTAGAAAGCCCACTGAGCATTTCTATTCTGTCCAGTATGGTCACTCTGATTTGGAATTGATTCGATGGCATGAAGTGCAGTTTTTGGATTTTATCTAGATTTTCACTTTTGTAAATAATACTACTGTGAATAATTATTTACTTACTTTCTCTTGTACTTATGTAGGAATTTCTCTTAAGTAAATCTTCAACTTTGTCTAACATTTCTATGAGATTACCATTATTATTATTGCTCTTCTTATATAAATGAAAATATCCTCTGCAAACAAAGACTCTTGTATTTCCTTGTTTCCAGGCTTAGTCTCAAATTTTGGTATGATATATTTTCAGATATGATTATTTACTTAACTCTTCTTTCATTTCTAATTTACTGAAGAATAACAATCAAGGATATGTGTTAAATTTTATCAGAAAATTGTTAAGCAGCAATGTTCTGTAACTGATTAACAACTGTCTCTAGGGCAAAAAGCCCAATTAACAACAGTTGCCAATTATTGTTATAAAATTACTGTTATTCTGTTAGAGTTCAAGCTGCCAAGATAGTATTACTGAACGTCAAGTTGTTAAGGTATGCTTATAAATGATAAGTCAGCGTGAGCTGGCTCCAGATCATAGCTGTTTGTATGATGTCCCTCAGACTAATACATTTCCGTATGTCCAGGAATTTTTCAATTATAAATGCTTATCTCTTTCCTGCCAGAAGTTCAAGTATGTCTTCTTCCCAACACAGCCAACTACCTTTGTCAGTTAGTCAGGTTGTAATGCCCATTCTATTTCACTGCAGAAATCTCAGACATAGATAAAATGGTAATCATTTTTACCCTTTTAACTCCCAAGAAGAAAGAGAACCTTCTGTT
>NW_006922897.1:133801-137701 GCF_000298275.1 Orycteropus afer afer | reverse complement strand
GGCTGGTGGGTGTGAACCACCAGCTTTCTTAGGCATTACACCACCAATGCTCCTATTTACAATATATTGTATATTATTACTTTGAGGTTCCTCATCTAAAAGTAAGACAAATACATTCATTTTATAATCCTTATATGAAGAAAACAAATATTAGGATACAAATATTCTCCAAAAAACTTTCCCTGAAATTATACTTCCACGATGCTTCTTTTTGTTTCTTGGTATATAATAAACATATACAGTTCTTAGATGGAGGTTTAAGTCGACTCAGAACACCTCAGGAGAAAACCTTATCAATATATTTCTGAAAAATCAGCTACTGAAAGCCCTACGGATCAGTTCCACTCTGACACACATGGAATCACAATGAGTCAGAGTCAACGCTGCAATAACTCTTTTAATTAGCATAAAATCAAATGCACAGACCTTAAGTATTCATACTGATGATATTCATAGTATTCAATAATTTGTGTATGCTCTGGTGGTACAGTGCTTAAGACATTTGGCTGCTAACGAAAAAGTCAGTGGTTTAAAGCCTACCAGCCACTCTGAGGGAGAAAGATGAGACAGTCTGTTTCTATAAAGACTGAAAGCCTTGGAAACCCTCTGGGGTACTTCTAATCTGTCCTATAGAGTCTCTCTGAGTCAGAATCAATTTGATAGCAGTGGGTTTGTTTTTTGGTATATTACAGATGTGTGAGAAGTCTCAAAATATGACAAATAAGACAGAGTATATTTAGATTCTATGCGTATCCATTAGAATATATATTTGACATTATAAAAAATGAGAAATTGTGTCACTTTTCATGTCTAAGAACTTCAGCATTGACAGTACTCTTAGAACATGATTATTTCATGATGTTTTGCCACAATGCATGTCTCATTTAAAGAGGAAAAGAGATGAAAATTAAAAAAAAGAAAACTATGCAAGTAATGTTTATATAATATGTTTAATTTTATTTTTATTGAACGTGAAACATAAATGTCCATTCTTCTTCATGGTAGTGCTTGCTGGCACCACTAAAAATATGAAACATATATTTCAAGGATGTTTTATTTATTCAGTTGTCCAAAGGTACTTCTCTCATCAAAATAGCTATCTTCTTAATTTTAAAAGAATTTTATCTCCATGTCAGAATTTTATTCCCTATAATCTTAAGAATACACCACAATATATGTACATTTAATATATTCATTACAATCATATTACTGTTTACCTGTTTCTGACTTGTCTCCAAATCCAGATTTTGTAGTAAATGTCCATCCATTTTAATAAAGTCTAATAAAAAACTCTGGTAGCATAGTACCTAAGGCACTTGACCGCTAACCAGAAGGCTGGCAGTTCAAACCCACCAGCCACTCCATGGAAGGAAGATGGGGAAATCTACTTCTGTAGTGATACTGCCTCGGAAACCCAAGGATGGGTCGCTATGAGTCAGGTCTGACTCGATGGCATATAACAACAGCAACAACAACAACAACAATAACAGTATATTATTCCATGCATTTAGGAAAAGCTGGATCAAACACAGAGGTGAGTTAAACAAATCCACGAACAAGATGTAGTCATTTAAAAATCAATTTTATTGTAATTGCACATTTGTTCTCTCAACTTCCAGAGACTATATTGACAATTAAATTGAACACAGACGCAACCACTACCGTGTAGACAGATCCAACACATAGCGACTCCTCCTTGGGTTTCCAAGGCAGTATCACTATGGAAATAGATTGCCCAACTTTCCTTCCAGGGAGTGGCTGGTGGTTCTGAATTGCCAGCCTCTGGTTAGCAGTCAAATGCCTTAGGCACTGTGCCATCAAATTAATTAAATATAATTCAATGATGTAAAATAATACCCTAGAGATATTTTAGATAAATTAGTCTAAAATATCTCCAGGGTATTTTTATTTTATATCATTGAATTACATTTAAGTAATTTTTAAAATACTGCATTATAAGTTTTTGCTTCTGCATATGATATAGAAAGACACAAGAGAATGACACATTTATTCTAACGATAATAAAAATCCATATTACCTACAAAATTCTAATATTTGAGAATATTAAAGAGCTCATGTCACATTATAAGCAAATGAACGGATGAATGAAATATTCATAAGCCCCTACAAGAGGATATAGATATATGGATTGTTTTATCTTTTGTAGAGAATGAGAAAAATATTTGGAACCATAAAAGTAGGTATGAAGAAATCATTTGAAATATATATATCCTTTCTTAAAGACTGATTGTGGACTGGTGTAGCAAATTAAAAAATGTGGGATTGTATGTGAAAATAGTATCCAAACCAACTGATTTTTTTTCCTATGATTCTCAGTTGTGTGCTCACACAAGAAATTGGGGAAAATGTAGGGGACCAGGGAACCACTCTCGGTGACAAAGGTGTGGAAAAGTGTCTGAAAGAAATGAGAGTATATGCAAAGCCCAAACACATTCCAGACTCTATGTACGTAAAGGTGACAAATGGATGCTGCTGGGAACAGTGAAAAAATGATCTTGTGTCACTGTATCTTCTGTGAAACTAAACAAAAGCCATCTACTGAATGTGGCTAGTGATCAACTTCTAACATGACAGCATGAGGAATTCCACCAAACTGCTGCCCAGTGAAATTGATGGAAACTATTAAAAGCAAACAAACATAACCAACACTTAAAACCTCTGGAAATAGTCCAAATGGTGAATAGCACTTGAGGAGACACATGTTCAAGAACGTGTACAAAAAAATCAGTGAAAAAGGTAAGAATCAGTGATACTTAAACCAAGACCACTTCATTTCTCTCCCTTCACAGTTCACCGTGCTAGACTCCATTCCAGACTACTGACACCAAGACCGTGGGGCTCTCTTCCTCCAGCATCCTGATGGAGAGATGTCTTGCCAGGAGGAGCAATATATTGTGTCACTCATAAATTGTGACACAGTCCAATCTTTTGCTTAACTAATGCTCTTGTCTTCCTTCTCAGCTATTTTGAGTTTGTTAAGCCCTTCGTAGCCAATAGTTTTTCTTTTTTGCTTTGCCATTTGAGTTAATCATAATTTGCAAATTCTTAACTTGTCACACACTTATAATAACGTTTATTCACAGTTCTAAAACAAAATGTTTTAATTCCAAGATGCTCTCTCTCTGACTGTAAGAGAGCATTTTCACTCTCTCTTTCTTTTACTTTATGTGGTATTTTAGTTATTTGGACCTCTAATAATGCAATTACTTTTGTTTCATGTATAAATCTACTTCCACATCCTAACATGAAAGTGTTTGAATAAAAAACATCACATCACACATAAAACACCTTTGACTTTCTGACATATATCTATATTTGTGAGTCAAATAGACCATCATTTGGAAACTCTAATGAGATTGATTCCAGATTCCATATCTCAACTCTTCAATGTTGGTATTTCACTTTTCTCTTAAGAAATCAATAATATTTTATCTATAGGCTTTCAAATGTTATATGTTTTCAGATTTAAAAAAGTAATTTTTTTTTTAAAAATTAGTATATGCAAATTTAGTATATGCCACCAAAAACCAAACCCCAGCCATCAAGTTGTTTCCAACTCATAGTGATCCCCATTGGTTTCCAAGGCTGTAAAACTTTAAGCAAGTGGATTGTCTCATATTCCTGCTATGGAGCAGCTGGTAGGTTTGAACCACTAACCTTCTAGTTAGCAGGCAGAGGCCTTACCCAATACACCACACTAGCTCCTTAGAATATGCTACAGTAATGGTAAATTTAGGTGGTGAGTTGGTGATACACAAGAAGACAGATAAAGTTCCAAACAAACCAAAAACATGATTTCTGAGACATTGAAAAACAAGTGACAACCATAATTAAGTAGCAAAAATCCTTCTTACACACAAAAAAAGGAATACATTGAAA
>NW_006922897.1:126626-133701 GCF_000298275.1 Orycteropus afer afer | reverse complement strand
GGGAGCTCTGGTGGCATGGTGCTTAATGCATTTGACTGCTAATCAGAAAGCTGGCAGTTCAAACCCCACCAACCACTCCTCAAAAGGAAAACTGGGCAATCTATTTCTGTAGAGACACTGCCTCAGAAATCCAAGGAGGGTTTGCTATGAGTAGGGTTCAACTCGAGGGCAGTGAGTTTGCTTAGCTTTTTATATATGAAATAATTATTTCAAATTCAACAAAAAGAGAGAGCTAACATTTAAATTCCCTTCCTCCTCCCAATTCTATTCTAAATGCACAAGGCAGAAAAAGTGAACAGATTCTTTTGATTTTTTATCATTACCATTCATGTAATATTATTATTATTCCTTGATTTGTCAACTATTGATGATAGCTGGTGTTTCCTTGTTATAAAGTATTTATCTCACCCTAATTTCTAACTCCACTTCTCCCATTACAGTTATTTTTGTCTGCATTTTTTACTTAAACTTTTGTTAGATTATTTTATAAATTTAAATTTGTGTCTTGTTAACTTTATAAAATTTAGTATGCATTTTTCCCAGCCATGAAAGATGAGAAATTTGTATCAATTAAGCCATAAATTTAATTTCCTTTCATGTTTTAATATCTCAAATTTCTTGTTAACTGCATTTACCTTGATAAAGTTCATATTAATTTGTATTTTAAAATGATAATGAAAACTTATTTTAGCATACAACTATTGTATACAACTATTTTTGCATAAAATAGCATACAACTATTTTTCAAAATTGAAAACTAATCAACATGATTTACTCTCTTATAATTTACTATCTAAATAATTATCAAAAGGAAATAAATTTCAATATAATTTCACAGTCTCTTGGCATCAGAAAATAACTTAAAAGCCTTAATATAATAGTTCCTTTTAAAATTTTTATTCTAATACCTTTTATTAAAACAAAATCTAACCTCTGTTTTTATATAGTCTTTGTATATCTATTAAATGAAATGTGATACAAATATTAATAAAAGTGTTACAATTGAACTTTCAAGAGCTTAGGGGCTCAGAGGATAACCTATGTTATGTCAAGGTCAATTGACATAACATAGTCCATAATAATTTCCCTGTCCAACTTTGGTGAGTAGTGACTTGAGCCTTAAAAGCTTGTGAACAGCTGTTTAAGGTGCAGCTATTTGTCTCTCCCTGTCCACAGCAGAGTAAAGAAAACTGACGACAAAAGGAAACAGTCTAAAGGGCTAATGGACCATGTGAACCCCAGCCTCCATGACCATAAAAATAGAGCTAGATGGTGCCTGACTACAACTGTTGACCTCTCAGAAAGGAATCACAGTAGGAGGTCCTGGATAGAGTGGGAGAAAAACATGGAACAAAACTAAAAATAATAAAAAAAATGTCCAGGATTACCGATCTGATAGATACTGATGGAACCACTGAGACTGTGGTCCTCATAGTCCTGAGACTAGGCACTCTTCAGTCCTGAGCTGAGATCAATTGTGTGACTCAACTAGCAAAATGATAGACAGGCCTATAAGATGAACAATAACACCAGAAAGGTATGCACTCTTTAAAATAATCAACCATATGAGATTAAAAGGACAACATTTGCCCAGAGATAAAGCTGAAAAGGCAGGAAGAAATAGGAAAAAAATGACAAAGAGACATGGTCAACAAAGGTTGAAGTAGGAAAAGTTTTGTTATACTGAAGGATTATAATAAATGTCAAAAAACAAAATGTGTTTGAATTGTTCAATAGAAAACCAGTTGGTTCTGTAAACTTTTACCCATATTACACAGAAAAAGAAATTTAAAAAAAAATATTGGATGTTAAAAAGGTTGAGACTCAGAGTGACTACCAGAAACAGAACTTGCCTATATTGTTGTTGTTAGGTGCCATTGAGTCTGTTTGGACTTGTAAAACAGATTGTTTTAACAGAATGAAAGCCTATGTGCAACAGAATGAAACGTTGCCCAATCCTACCCCATCCTCCCAATCGTTGTTATGTTTGAACTCACTGTTGTAGTCTCTGTGTCTTTCACCTTTTTGAGGGTCTTCTTATTCTTACTTGATACTCTACCAAGTATGATGTCTACTTAAGTGACTGGTCCCTCCTGAAAAAATGTCAAAAGAACATGAGATGAAGTTTTACCATCCCTGCTCCTGATGAGCAGTCCTGCTATATTTTTTTTAAAAAACATTCTGTTATTTGTGGTATATTCAGTCCCCTTCCCAACACTGTAATCCAAATGCATCAATTCTTCTTCCATCTTCCTCGTTCGTTGTCCAGCTTTTGTATGTATATTTGAATCTGAAAATTCCATGGCTGGGGTGAGGCCCAGTTTAGTCCTCAAAATAATATCTTTGGTTGTCAATAATTAAAGAGATCTTTTGCAGCAGTTTTGCACTATGATACTTTTACTGCTGTATCATTTGATACTTTTACTGCTGTTTTCATGGGTGTTGATCATGGATCAAAGTAAAATGAACCCTTCACAACTTCAATATTTACTGTGCTTAATATGATGTTGTTTATTGGTACAGTTGTGAAAATTTTTGCTTTCTTTATGTTGAGGTTTAATCCATACTGAATTCTGCAGTCTGATCCTCATTAGAAAGTGCTTTAAGTTGTCTTTGCTTTCAGCAAGCAAGGTTGTATCATCTGCATATGACAAGTTTAAGTTAATATTTCTCCTAATCTGATGCCAAATTCTTCTTCATATAGTCTAGTTTCTCAGATTAGTTTCTCAGCATACAGATTGAATCAAGTGTAGTGAAAGTATAGAAGCTTGATAAACACCTTTCCTTATTTATTTCATTCAACATCCCCTTGTTCTGTTAAAAAGACTGCCTCTTGGTTTATGTACAGGTTAAGCATTAGCACAATTAAGTGTTCTGGAATTTCCTTTCTTTGCAAAGTTATCCATAATTTGCTATGCTCCACACAGTCAAACATCTTTGGATAGTCAATAAAACACCAGTGAATATCTGATATTCTGTTCTTCTAGTCAAGATCATCTGACTTCAGTAATGATATCCTTTCACTTCATGTCCTCTTGTAAATGTGTCTTGAATTTTTGGCAGTTTCTTGTAGAAGTACTGCTGCAACCATTTTTTTAATCTTCTCCAGAAAAATTTAACTTACATGTGTAGGTATTTATGATAATGTTTGATCATTTGTCCATTGAGTTGGATCATCTTTCTTTGTAATGGGCCCAAATATGGAACTGTTTTCCAAATTTCTTGGCATACAAGAGTGAGTGCTTCTGCAGTTACATCCCTTTGTTGAAATGCTTGCTTGGCATTCATCAATTCCCAGAGTGTTTTTGTTCACAAATACCTTCATTGCAACTTGAACTTCTTCCTCCAACATCAAATGGTTGACACTGATCTATTATTTTTGGTATAGTGATTCTATGTAGTCCATCTTTTGAGGCTTTCTGCAAAATTCAATATTTTTCCCAAAGAATCATTCAGTGTTGTAACTCAAGCTTTGAACTTTTTTTTTTTTTTTTTTCCAGTTATTTCAGTTTGAGTAATGACAAGAATGTACTTCCCTCTGGGTTTTCTGACTCCAGTTCTTTTCACATTTCATTTTATAATGCTTTATATATCTCAAGCTGCTCTTTGATGTCTTTTATTCAGCTCTTTCATATCATCATTTCTTCCATTCACTTACCTACTTTATATTCAAGAACAAGTTTCAAAGTTTCTTCTAACATCCATTCATTTTTCTCTTTCTTTCTGGTTTTTTTTTGTGACCTTTTGTTTTCTTCATGTATGATGCCTTTGATATCATCCTATAACTCAACTGGTCTTCAGTAATTATTGTTCTTGAAATAGTCTCTAAATTTATTTTTTAAATATCTACAGTTGTATTTTGGCTCTCAGGGACTTCTCTGTGTAATTTTCTTCAACTTCAGCTTGGACTTGCTTATGTGTGATTGGTGATCTCTTCCATATTAGGGAGTGTAAGATGAATAAGAAAAAAGTTGTTCTTTACTTTCATTGTTTATCTTACTCTTCTTATGAGGTTTATTATTATTATTGAATGTCTTTTTGCTTCCTTTAAATTGAGACTCCTTGTAACAAATGGGAAGTTCAACAAACAAGCTGTCAGGAAAATGTGTGGAGGAGAAGCAGATAAACCTTTACCATGTTTAAGATTTAAATTCTTGAATCATTGTCATTCTTCACCATTCCTCTTGACATTGTACCTAATGATTTTAATACTCATCTAAATGCTCTTTTCTGAAATCTGTCATCTAATTCCTTTGACTTTTAATGACATTGCCTTCCATTGTTCCTCAACAGCACACTGTCAATATCCAGAACTTTTCAGGCTTCTTGTAAGATTTCACTCTCATCTCATATCTCTGCTATTTGAATCTATTCAAGCAGGGTCTAAAATGTATTGATGTTACTTTACTAATTCTCATTTCCTCACTCCCCTCCTTATCTAAATCCATGGTAAATGTTTGTATTCATTTTTTTTTGCATACATATGAACTAACATGATATTCATGTGTCTTATCTTAATGAGTTGAAATATCTCCCCTAATCTTTTTCACTGCCCAGTCTAAGAATTTTTTTTGTTTAGTCTAATATTATTTGTTATTGTTGTTATTTATCTGTTTTATTTTTATTAAACAAACAAACAAACAAAACAGACACATCAAGAGTGGAAAGTCTACAAACTCTTCCATCTGGCTACCTCAACATTTAAGCCTATATATCAAATGGTCACTTAATGACTATTTTGTTTTTCAACATTTTGCATTTACAATAGTAAAAAATCTACTATTTTGTGTATTAAAAATATACATATGTTAGTAATGGATGTTGAGGTGTACAGCAAGAGTGACACTGGTTGTCTTGTCTAAGGTTAAGGGTAAAGAAAGCTGAGCCATAATTCTCTATGGTTTGGGAGTTATGTAGTGATGTAATTTGGCAGTTATTTAATGATGCAATTCAGCAGTTTTGTAATTATGTAGGGGTCTCTATTTTGTGATCTGATATGTTCATCTTTCATTTTCGTGTGTCACATATTCACATACCAACCTGGTCTTTGGAACCTAACCATGACAAAAAGTGAGAATTGGGTATATGCTATACTTTTCCTTCCTCTCATTGCTATAGGCAAATTTTCTCACTCTTATCTATGAGCATATCATTCAGGATCTATGTTACAACCATCTTTCTCTCTGTACTGTATTTTTAATCATTCTCAATCTTTTGGATTAGTCTTAACAATATGCATACATTCAATCATCAGAAACTAAAACTAAAACTACTTCCCAAAAACAGACAACTGCACATACACACACACACACACAAAATCTTTCCTTAATTTCACTTTTTCTGAAATTGATATCATATTTTTTCTGCTCTGCTTTATGGAAATTTTATAGAAAGCACTTATGTTTACATCTATCTTTACTTCTTTTCTTCATATTCTCTCTTTTACAACTTTATCAGGTCTTTACCATATCCCTGCAATTAATTCCTCTAAAAGTCATCACTGATATCACCTTCATAGATCCAGTGGTTAATTCATATACCTTTTCTCACTTGGCCCACAGGCAGCCTTTGATGACCATTTTCCTCTCTTTTTCTCTCTTATTTTCTTTCCTACCTTACTGGCTATATCTCCTCAAACTCTTCTAAATATTTCTAATTTTCCCTATTAAAATATCTTGTTAACCTAAATTTCAGGCATAAACCTATTTTCTTCTTTTTTTTATATCCATTCCTGCAGTGTTATCATCAATCTCATGGCTATGAATATCATCTGTAATCTATAACTCTTAAATTTATACTTCAAACCTATATCTTTTCCTTGAATACTAGACCTGACTCATAAAGTCACCCTTCTAATAGCCGTCTACACTTGTACATTGTATGTCTATTAGACTTCTCAACTGAACATGTTCAAACCTTCTCTTATAAATAATAACCAGTCTTTTAGCCAATCCAGCTATTTCTAAATTTATAGCAAATATAAAAAACAAAATAAAACTCACTGCTGTGGAGTTTGATCCAACTGATAGTGACCCCTCCTTGGGTTTCTGAGGCAGTATCACTACAGAAGTAGATTGACCAAACTTCCTTCCAAGGAGTGGCTGGTGGGTTTAAACTACCAGCCTCTGGTTAGCAGTCAAATGCCTAAGAGACTACACCACCAGAGCTCCCTTAGTACTTATAGAATATGACAACTCTTCCCTTCTATGGCAATGGCTTAATCAGAGATGTCAACATCCCTTTCCTGAATTATTGTAATAACCTCTTAACTTGTGTTCCTGCTCCCAATATGACCAACCAACATTTCTTCTCAATACAGTAAAAAGTTATTTTAAAAAATATGAGTGAAATTATGTCATTCGTCTATTCTAAACTCCCTACTAACTTCAAATCTTTCCTATATTAAAAAGTCAAAGTACATGCAATGATCTGCATAGGCCTACAAGGTCCAAACCATCCATCCGTACTTCAAAGATCTAGTTATATTTTAATCTTCCTTTTGCTCTCTTCTATCCACATTAGTTTCTTTTGTTTGTGGTCGTATCAGGATGCTATTGGACCAGTAAACCCAAACCCACTGCCATCAAGTTGGATCCACCTCATAGCCACCAGCCTTCTCGGTAACATTCAAATACCTTAGGCATTATGCCACCAGACCTCTTACATATTCACAAATATACATAGCTTTTTATGTTATTTGTTTCTTTATTCCTTTTGCATTTTTTAAAATACTTTCTCCTTCATGGATAATTCCATGATTTCTTCTAGAACTACGTGTCAACCTTTCCTGTTTTATTCCTTTTATAGCAGCAATAGCCCACATAACATCTTAAATATATTTTTTATTGTTTCCATTATTGGTCTTTGTACTCTCAGCATCTTCGGTAATGTCTGACAAATGGTGGATGCTACATAAACATTTGACAAATAAGTGAGTGATTGAATGATTTTATGTTGTAGATCATTTTAATAATTAGCAGGTCTAATCCTCTTTTTAGTGTGTTGACAGAGGTTCTTGTTTATTTATTTATTTTGACTTTTCGTATTAATTTTTTTTTGTATTGTTTATATAAAA
>NW_006922897.1:122782-125818 GCF_000298275.1 Orycteropus afer afer | reverse complement strand
TGGATGGAATAACGCTTCCCGGACCTCTATTTGCTGATGTGACATGACTCAAAATTGGAAGAAACAATTGCAAACATCCATTAATAATTAGAACATGGAAGTATGAATCTAGGAAAATTGGAAGTTGTCAAAAATGAAATGGAACACATAAAGATAAGTGAGCAGAAATGGATTGTTTTTGGACACTTTAAATCAGAAAACCATATGATCTACTGTACTAGGAATAACAAATTGAAGAGGAATTGTGTGGCATTTATCATCACAAAGAATGTTCCAAGATCTATTCTGAAGTACAATGCTGTCAGTGATAGGAAAATATCAGCTTCCAAAGAACACCCATTAATACTACTATTATTGAAATTTATGCACCAACTACCAAAGCCAGAGATGAGGAAATTGAAGATTTTACCAACTTCTGCAATCTGAAAATGAACAAACATGGGATGAAGATGTGTTGATTATCACTGATGATTGGAAAGCAAGAGTTGGAAACAAAGGAGAATCACCAGAATTTGGGAAATATAATCTTTGTGATAGAAAAGAAGTAGAAGATTGCATGATAGAATTTTGAAAAACCAACAAGTTATTCATTGCAAACATCTTTTTTCAACAGGTGGTTATACACATGGACTTTGCCAGATGGAATACATAGGTATCAGATGAACTATATCTGTGAAAAGAATCACTGGAGAAGCTCAATATTGTCAGTGAAAACAAGGCCAGAATCTGACTGTGGAGCAGACTATCAGCAGCTCATATGCACATTCAAGTTGAAACTGAAAACAATTAAAACCATATGATGAGAGCCAAATTATGACCTTCATTATATCCTACCTGAATTTAGAGACCATCTAAAGAACAGATATGATGCATTGGACACCAATGACTGAAAATCAGATGAATTGTTGTATGACATCAAGAAAACCATGCACGAAGAAAGCAAAAGGTCATTAAAAAGACAGGACATGAAGGAAAAAAAAAATGAATGTCAGAAGAGACTCTGAAACTTACTCTTGAATCGAGTAGCTAAAGCACATGGAAGAAATGACATGATAAAATAATTGAACAGAAGATTTCAAAGACCAGCTCAAGAAGACAAAATCAATTATTACAATAAAATGTGAAAAGACTTAGAATTAGAAAACAAAAAAGGAAGAACACACTCAGCATTTCTTAATCTGAAACACCTGAAGAGAAAATTCAAGCCTCAAGTTGCAAAACTGAAAGATCCTATGGGCAAAATATTGAATGATTCAGAAAACATCAAAATAAGAGGAAAGGAAAACAGAGTCAGTGTACCAAAAAGTTTTGGTCAATGTTCATCTGTTTCAGGAGGTGGCATATTATTAAGAATGGTATTGAAGGAAGAAGTCAAAGCTGCACTGAAGGAATTGATGAAAAGCAAGACTCCATGAATTGACAGAATACCCACTGAGATATTCCAACAAGTAGATGCTGTGTTGTAGGCACTCACTTGTCTATGCCAAGAAATTTGGAAGACAGCTACCTGGGCAACTGACTGGAGGTGATCCACATTTGTACCATTCCAAAGAAAAGCGATCCCACAGAATGTGGAAATTATCAAACAATATCGTTAACATCACGCACAAGTAAAATCTTGTTGAAGATAATTAAAAAATGGTTGTAGAAGTATATTGACAGGGGAGTTCCAGAAATGCAACCTGGATTCAGAAGGGGACATGGAACAAGGGATATTATTGCTGTTGTCAGATGGATCTTGACTCAAAGCAAAGAATAGCAGAAAGATGTTTACTTGTGTTTTATTGACTATGCAAAAGCATTTGATTGTGTGGATCGTAACAAATTATGGATAACATTGTGAAGAATGCAATTCCAGAACACTCAATTGTGTTCTCATTCCGTGTACCAGGAGGCTGTTGTTCGAACAAAGAGATACTCCATGGTTTCAAATCAGGAAGGCAGTGCATTGGATTATTTTTTTCCACTAGTGTTATCACCAAGAGCTCTGGTAGCATAGTGCCTAAGGCATTTGACTGCTAACCAAAAGGCTGGCAGTCCAAACCCACCAGCCACTACTTTGAAGGAAGGTTAGGCAATCTACTTCTTTCATGATACTGCCTCAGAACCCAAGAAGGGGGTCTCTATGCGTCAGGTCGAACCCAACGGCACATAACAACAACAACAACATATATATCTATATATAATTTTACATCTATATCTATATATAAAACTCACTGCCACTCAGTCGGATCCAATTCATAGAGACCTGTCCTTGGGTTTCTGAGGCAGTATCCCTACATAAGTAGATTGCCCAACCTTCCTTCCGAGAAGGGGCTGGTGGGTTTGAACTGCCAGCCTTCTGGTTAGATATTGATATGTATCTCCAAAGTCAAACTCACTGCCATCAAGTTAATTCTGAGTCATAGCAACCCCCACTGCATTTCTGAGCCTGTAAATCTTTACAGAAGCAATCCCATCTTTCTTCCTGCTAATGGGTTTGAATCTGACATTTTTTTGGTTATCAGCCAAATTCCTTAACCAATACACCCTTGGATTTCAATAAATATATACTTATTCCAACCTAGAAAATCCAGTACTTTTTATTTAAATTCTATTTGAAAGGTAATCAGTTATTATATAACTCAGATCTTTTTTGCTGCACTGTATTATATGGTAAATAATGCCAAAATCTACTTGCAACTTTCATTGTCTGTCCAGAAATGTCTTAAGCCAGACCCTCATAGACATTAGGAATATGTTTGTCTTCCAAGTTCCTGTAAGTAGCAGTTTTATCAGTTGGGTTGCAACTAAAATTTGTTTTTTATCTTTCCATCCTTCAATAGCAGATTCCTCATTGATCTTCAAGTCTTCACTAACAGTTTCTTCACTGTCCTTCCAACCATTGCTTTTGTGGTTTCATAGTCAATGCCACATGTTTAAAGGTTTGGTTAATGAAAAACTTTAATTTCTGTTCAGATGTATATCGCTATGTAAAATATCACTGCAAACCATGCATTAAATAGTATATATATATATATATATATATATATATAT
>NW_006922897.1:110236-122547 GCF_000298275.1 Orycteropus afer afer | reverse complement strand
CACCCATGGTGGACAGCTTTCAATGGATCATCCAGACTATGACAGACCAGGAAGAAGAACAGAGCTATCCAATTCTAAAAAAAAGAAGAAGAAGAAAAAAAAAAAAAAAAGTGGTTACTGAATACCTTTTGAACAACAGTGAAAATTTTTCTGATATATTACTGGAAAACTTTATGAATAACAGTGAATCATGATCTGGGACCTTCATTGGCTGATGTGGCATGACTCAAAATGGAAAGAAACAGCTGCAAACATACATCAGTAATCAGAACAAGAAATGTATGAAACATGAATCTAGAAAAATTGAAAGCTGTTGAAAATTAAATGGAACACATGAAGATCAATATCCTAGGCAAAAGTAAGCAGAAATTGACTAGTATGGACCATTTTGAATCAGACAGTCATATAGACTACTATACCTGGAATGACAAATTTTAGAGGAATGGTGTCATAATCTTTATCAAAAGAATGTTTCAAGATGTATCCTGAAGTCCAATGCTGTTGGTGACAAGATAAAATCTAATGTCTTTAAGGAAAACCAGTTAATGTTACTCAAATTTATTCACCAAACACTAAAGCCAACCATGAAGAAATTAAACATTTTTACCAACTTCTGCACTCTGAAATTGACCAAACCTGCAATCAAGATGTATTGATTATTACTGGTGCTTGGAAGGCAAAAATTGGAGATAAACAAGAAGCACTGGTACTTGGAAAATATGGCCTTGGTGATAGAAATGACGCTGGAGATCAGCAATTTATTTATCAGCAAATACACATGGACTTCAACAGATGCAATACACAGGAATCAGATTGAATCTGTCTGTGGAAAGAGACAATGGAGAAGCTCAATATCATCAGTTAAAACAAGGCCAAGAGCTGACTCTGGAACAGACCATCAATTGCTGATATGAAAATTTGAATTGAAGATGAAGTAAATTAAAACAGGTGCATGGAAGCCAAAATAGGACCCTGATTATATTCCACCTGAAGTAAGAGAGAGTCTGAAGAATGAATTTGATGCATTGAATACCAATGACTGAACAGCAGATGGGTTGTGGGATGACATAAAATATATTATATATGAAGAAAGCAAAATATTATTAAAAAAACAGGAAAAGAAGCAATGACCAAAGTAGACATCAAAAGACTCTGAAACTTGCTCTTGAAAGGGGAGTAGATAAAGCAAATGGAAGAAATGACAAAATAAAAGAGCTGAACAGAAGATTTCATTGTCAGTTAGAGAAGATAAAGTAAAGCATTATAATGAAATATGCAAAAATCCTGTAGTCATAAAAACAAAAAGGAAGAATATGCTTGGCATTTCTCAAGCTGAAAGAACTGAAGGAAAAATCAAGCCTTTAGCCGCAGTAATGAAGTATTCTATGGGAAAAATATTGAATGATACAGAAAGCATCAAAAGAAAACTGAAGGAATACAGAGTTGTTGTACAAGAAAGAATTGGTTGACATTCAACTATTCCAGAAGGTAAGATAGGCTGAAAACCAATGGTATCGAAGGAAAAATTTCAAGGTGCACCAAAGAAATTGCCAAAAATGAGGTACCAGAAATTGACTGGATGCTTATTAAGATGTGTCAACAAAGGGGTATTGTGTTGGAGCTGATTACTTGTTTATGCCAAGAAATTTAGAAGACAATTACTTGAACAAATGTCAGCAATAGATAAATAGTTTTGCCCATTTCAAAGGAACCTGATCCAACAGAATGTGGAAATTATTGAACAAAATCATTAATATCACCCTCAACTAAAATTTTGCTGAAGATAATTCAAAAAGACTTGCAGCATTACATTAAAAAGTAACTTCCAGAAATGCAAGCTGGATTAAGTAGAGGATGTGCAATGAGGAATAAGTCATTGCTGATGTCATATGATTCTTAGCTGAAAGCAAAGAATATCAGAAAGATATCTACCTGACATTTATTGACTGTGTGAAGGCATTCGCTTAGGTGATCATAAAAAATCATGGATAATTTTGTGAAGAATGGGAATTTCCAAACAGTAAATTATGCTTATGTTGTTGTTGTCAAGTCATTTCAGACTCAGAGTGACCCCATTCACAGCAGAACAAAACACCACCTGATCCCGCACCAGCTCCATGATCCTTGCTATACTTGAGCCCATTGTCTCAACCACCATGTCAATCCCTCTTGTCAAAGGCCTTCCTCTCTTTCGTCGACCCTCCACCTTACCATCATGACATCCTTCTCCAGAGAATGGTCCCCTCTGACAACATGACCAAAGTAGGTGAGACGAAGTCTGGCCATCCTTGCTTACAAGGAGCATCTCTGTGGCACTTCCTCCAGGAAAGATATGTTAGTTCATTTAGCAGTCCAAGGTACCTTTAGCATTCTTCACCAGCAACACAACTCAATAGCATCAACTCTTCTTTGATCTTCCTTATTCATCGTCCAGCTTTCACATGCATATGAGGCAATTGGAAATATCATGGCCTGTGTCAGGTGCACCTTAGTCCTCAAGGAGACATCTTAGCTCCTCAGCACTTGAACAAGTTCCTTCACAGCTGACCCAGTGCTACACGTTGTCTAATGTCCTGACTACTGCTTCCATTGGCCTCAATTGTAGAAACAAGCAATGTGAATTCTTTGAAAACCTCAATCACTTCTCCGTTTATCATGATGCAGCTTATTGGTCCAGTTGTGAGTATTTTTGTCTTTTTTATATTGAGAGCTAATCCATACTGCAGACTGTGTTCCTCAATCTTCATCAGTAAGTGCCTCAAGTCATCCTCACTTTCACCAAGCAAAGTTGTGTCATCAGCATATCTCAGGTTGTTAATGATTCTTCCTCCAATCTTAATGCTACATTTTTCTTCACATAGTCCAATTTCTCAGATTATTTGCTCAGCATAAAGATTGAATAACTATGGGGAAAGGATACAACCCTGACCCACTCCCTTCCTGATTTTAAACCACGCAGTTTACCCTTGTTCCATTCGAATGACAGCCTCCTGGTCAAGGTACAGGTTCTTCATGAGTGCAATCAAGTGTTCGGGAATTCCCATTCTTCTCAATGTTATCCATAATTTGTCATGATCCGCACAATCAAATGTCTTTTCATAGTCAATAGAGCACAAGAAAACATCTTTCTGGTATTCTTTGCCTTGAGCCAAGATCCATTTGACAGCAGCTATGATATCCCTTGTTCCATGTCCTCTTCTGAATCCAGCTTGCACCTCTGGAAGTTCTCTATCTATATAGTGCTGCAATCATTTTTGAGTTATCTTCAGTACGATCTTACTTGCGTGTGATATTAATGATATTGTTTGATAATTTCCAAATTCTGTGGAATCACCTTTGTTTGGAATGGGTACAAATATGGATCTATTCCAGTCAGTTGGCCAGGTAGCTGTCTTTCAAATCTCTTGGCATACCCGAGTGAATGCCTCCAGTGCAGCATCTGTTTGTTGAAATATGTCAATAGGTATTCCGTCAATTCCCAGAGTTTGTTCTTTACCAATTCCTTCACTGCAGCTTCAACTTTCCTCTTTCAATAGCATTGGTTTTAGACCATATGCCACCTCCTGAAATGGATGAAGATCGGCCAGTTCTATTTGGTACAATGACTCTATTCCTTACATCTTTTTTTGATGTTTCCTGCATCATTCAATAGTTTGCCCTTAGAATCTTTCAATATTGCCACTCATGGCTTAATGTTTTTTCCTCAATTCTTTCAGCTTGAGAAATGCTGAGGGTGTTCTTCCCTTTTGGTGTTCTAACTCCAGGTCTTTGCACATTTCATTATAGTAATTGGCTTTGTCTTCTCGAGGTGCTCTTTGAAATCTTCAGTTCAATTATTTTATCTTGTCATTTCTTCCATTTGCTTTACCTATTCTCCACTCAAAGACAAATTTCAGAGTCTCTTCTGTCATCCATTTTGGTCTTTTCTTCCTTTGTTGTCTTTTTAGTGACCTCTTGCTTTCTTCATGGATGATGCTCTCGATGTCATTGCACAATTCTTCTGGTTTCCAGTTATTGATATTCAATGCATTAAATCTATCTTTTAGATGGTCTCTAAATTCAGAAGGGATATATTCTAGATCATATTTTGGCTCTCATGGACTTTTTTAAATTTTCTTTAACTTCAAGTTGAACTTGCATATGAGCAGTTGATGGTCCCACCATCAGCTCCTGGCCTGTTTTGGCTGAATATATTGAGCTTCTCCATTGCCTCTTGCCACAAATGTAGTCGATTTGATTCCTATGTGTTCCATCTTGTGAAGTCCATGTGTACAGCCGCCGTTTGTGATGAGTCACTTAGCTTAGAAAGCTCTCAAAGTATGACCGGGCAAGAGCTACACTTTCAGAGTAAAATCAGCCTTACTCATGTGAATAAGGTAAAGCTTTTGAGACCTTCATTTGCTGATGTAGCACCACTCAAATTGAGGAGAAACAGCAACAAGTATCCATTAATGATCGGAACATAGATATATGAAGTATGGGGAACCTGTAAATAGACAAAGATGCTGTTGTTTGCACAGAATGAGGAGACACTACATTGTTTATAATCAGGAAGGATGTGAGTAAACGTTGTGTCTTTTCACCATGCTTATTCAATCTGTATGGTTAGTGAATAATCTGAGAAGCTGGACTATACAAAGAAGAACACAACATCAGGATTAGAGGAAGACTCATTAACAACCTGTAATATGCAGATAACATAACCTTGCTTTCTGAAAGTGAAGGTGACAGGAGACACCTGCTGATGAAGATCAACGACCATACTGTTTAGAACAGATTGCAATTTAACACAAAGAGAATGAAAATCGTCACAACTCGACCAATGAGCAACATCACAATAAATGGAGAAAAGACTGAAGTTCTTAGGGATTTCATTTTACTTGGATGCACAAACAACACCCATGGAAGCAGCAGTCAAGAAATCAGAGGTAATATTGCACTGGGTAAATATGCTGCAAAAAGGTGTCTTTAAAATTTTAAGAAGAAAAAACATCACCTTGATGACTAAGGTGAACCTAATCAAAGCCATGGTATTTTCAGTTACCTCATACGCATGTGGAAACTGGACAATGAATAAGAAGATTTAAGAAGAGTTGATGCCTTTGAATTAGAGTGTTAGTGAAGAATAGTGAAAATAGCATGGGGTACCAGAAGAATGGAAAACTCTGACTTTGAAGAAGTTGCAGCCAAAATGTTCTTTGGAAGCAAGAATAGCCAGACTTCATCTCAGCTATTGGGTCATGTTGTCAGAAAGGATATCATAATTGATAAAGTTGAGGGTCAGCAAAAAAGGGGAAAACTCTCAATGAGATGGATTGACACAGTGGCCGGGATGATGGGCTCAATCAAGTCTACTCCCAGTTGTGTTTTTAAATGACTACTTTGTTGCAATTCTTTGGTTGGGAGAGTGACTGGCAGTGTTTCCTTCTGTTGACCTAGGATAACTATGGGTCAGAGCTGACTTGACAGTACCTAACATCACATAACAACGTTGTTAACATATCTCACTAACTCACTGCTGTGGAGTCGACTCCGATTCACAGTGACCCCTCCTTCTGTTTCTGAGGGAGTAACACTATGGAAATAGATTGCCCAGCCTTCCTTCCGAGGAGTGGCTGGTGGGTTTCAATCGCCAGCCTTCTGGTTAGCAGTCAAATGCCTTAGGCACTGTGTCACCAGAGCAACCCTAGTAAATATGCAGTGAACACTTTTGTACTGTTAATAACTTAAATTGAGTCAATTTTGAGTAATAGTAACCCCCATTAGGTTTCCAAAGCAGTAAATCTTTTCGGAAGTGTATTGCCCCATCTTTCTTCTGCCAAGCAGCTTGTGGGTTTGAACTGCCAATTTTCTGGTTAGTAGTAGCCTCGTGCCTAAGACACTTGACTACTAACCAGAAGGCTGGCGGTTCAAACCCATCAGTCACTCCTCGGAAGGAAGATGGGGCAATCTACTTCCCTAGTGATACTGCCTTGGAAACCCAAGGAGGGATCACTGAGTCGGTCCCACTCGTGAGTACATGACAAGAACATTCATATGCCTTAGGCACTGCACCACCAAAGCACCTCTGTACTGATAATACAGGTTAAAATTATGAGATTTTTTCTTTCCTTAGAGTATTTTATTAGTTTTTATTCAACAAAGTGCATGGATTATTTTGTAGTCACAATTTTTAAAGTGAATTGATAAAAAAATATTGAAATATATTATTGATAGTTCTGTACCATGATTATGTTTTATCTCACTTTCCAGGACAATAAAAGCACAGGTTAATGAAGAATCTATGAGTTCTTAAGAATGAAAGAAAAATCAGGTGAAATACACCTGTCTTGACAAAAAAAAAAAAAAAAAAATAGCTGGAGGTTGGATCTCAAGTGAATACCTAAATGTAACAATAAGAAGTTCCCATAGTACTGAAAAAGGTTATCTAGTACTGAAAAAGTTTATCTATTGGAGTACAGGTAAGAAAACCATAGTCAGAAATATTTCTTGGACCTCAATCCCCATCTGGTCTAAAAATATTTTCAGTTAGTCTAGCAGAATCTGAAGCAAACAAGCAAGCAGATATAGACAGACAAAAACTTGGAGCAAATAAAAAAATGAGAAAGAAAATGAAAATAAAAGTATTTAACACTTGGGACTAGGGATAAGGACAAAAAGAAAGCTGAAAGCTTTTTATCAACACAGCCAACCCAGAAAAATCAATGGACCCAAGGGAATGCTATGTATGTTTTCTTTTGTGTCTTTTCTTTCTGAATCCCAAATTGGGCACTACAGAGAGCTAGTAATTCAAGTTGGAAATTTGAAATTTATATATCACATTTTTAAGATAATTGTAATCAGCTATTCTGTACCAAAAATGCAAAAGGCATATGATCAGACAAAATCACACATGAGTTTAGATGAGATGCTAAAATAAGATAAATATAGAAGAAATGATGATATAATTATTTTTTAATTAGCCAGAAGTGTGATGAGAATAAGAAGCCTTTTTATAAAGGTTCTTTTTTTGTCATTATTATTGCAAACAGCTGTAAAGTTTATCATTCTAATAACTGAATATACTGCTATAGTAATTTAAATGGATTCAACGAGTAGTTTTGAACCACTTCATCCAAAATAACTTTATTCCTTTAAAAAGATAATAAAAAGAAAAATTGAAACATTTTATGAAACTCTATTTTTGTGTTAAACTACTGTATAACTGTAATTGTATTCAAACAAATGACAAATTATTTCTAATGGTCCTATGAGTCCTTATAAGATAGCTTCAACCAAATATATGTCAGGTGCCCTACACCTTCTAAAAAATATAATACATTTGTGCCTTATTTCTAGAACATACTCAAAAAGAATAGTGTATACACATTTTAAGGAATTACAAGTCCTAATATCTATCATTCATAGGTCTAAATTTAAGATTTAATATATTTAATATTAATAAATATATTTATTAAATATATTTAATAAGATCATTGTGGCTTCTAGAAATATTTTGTATCTCCTCTTTCTAGGCAGACAGTGAAATTACACTTTCCATTCCACCTTATAGTTTAACATTGACATGTTACTTGTTTTTGACATTGGGACCTGTGAGTAGATGTATCATACAATCTTTTTGATTAGATGCTATTGAATACTAATGTATGCTTCTCTAAATCCACCACACCTACTACAGTGCTTGTGAAAAGACTTGTCACTCTTTAAGAAATACTTTCAGAAGTATTACAGATAATTATTAAAGGGAAAAAAATAAAACAAAGAGGACTCGTCAATATAGATGCTCTTTGTGTGTATGCCTGACTTAAGAAACTAAACACAGATCCCTGCTGACCAGAGGCACATGTGTAACGTGAGTAAAATAAATGTTTTTTGTGTTTTGTGAGTAAGGCTGAGGTGGATGTTGTAAATGCAACATCACTAGCTTATTCTGACTGGTTAAGCTAACGAAGACCAAATTCTTATGATGATCCCACATTTCTTTCTGTGTTTGTCACTATAAAAGAAATGCTTTTGCCCAGTAACTGTGAAAAAAATAAGCTTTGAGATAAACTAGGAAGCTTCTTTGTAAAAATAGGTTTAAATTAAAAACAATTATAGATTTGAAACACAAAAGTAGAAGAGTAGGAAATGTACATTATATATATATATATATATATATATATATTCAAGAACACATAATTGGGAAATAAATACTATTACCTATCTTCTATCAGAGGTTGAAAAAAAAAAAAATTAGTGCCACAAAAAAAAAAAATTACTGCCAATGATAGAAATATAAAATTTAGAAGGATGAGTTTGATGCACATATATAATATAGCAGTGATTATATATATTGTATTTTATATAACTGTTTTAATATATTTATATAAATATAATATGTATTTTAAATATAACATGTGCAGAAAAGTAGACATTTATAATAATTCCCTTGCTTTTCTGGTATAATTTAATCACACATCAAAATATTATTATGTGGTTCTACCCTTTTTTTTTTTAATTATTACGTTGTATGAGTGTAGTATTCATTTTGTCTCTGGTTTCTTTAGCAAAACATTGTTTACTAGGTTGAGTAATATATCTTTGTAGTTGGACTTTGATCATAGTCTATTTTCACACAATACATGTATATGTATATACAACAACATTTGTACATCCTATTTTTATGGTTCTTTTAATTACTTTATTTTAGGGGTATTATTAAAATGCTACTGTGAACATTACTGTATATTTTCATGATATACATGGGGACGCCTTCAACCAGATGGATTGACACGGTGGCTGCAATGATGGGCTCAAGTATAGCAGGGCTTGTGGGGCTGGCAGGGGATCGGGCAGTGTTTCGTTCTGCTGTGCATGGGGTCGCTATGAGTCGGAAACGACTCCACGACACTTAACAACAACAACAACAACATGTGCATATAAGGAGCTCTGGTGGCATAGTGGGTAAGACACTGGACTAATAACCAGGTCACAGGGTTCAAACCCACCAGCCGCTCTGCAGAAGGAAGATGAGGTGACCTACTTCAGTAAAGATTTACAGCCTTGGAAACCCACATATATAGCATTTGCATGGGGTCAGAATTTTTGGAACATTGGTTGCACATATAATACTGACATAATTTAAAATGTCTTTACAAGGTTTCAGGAGCTCTGGCGGGGACGTGCCTGAGGCATTTGCTAACCAGAAGGCTGGCGGTTCAAACCCACCAGCCACTCCTCGGAAGGAAGAACGGGCGATCTACTGCCCTAGTGATGCCGCCTCGGAAACCCAAGAGAAGGAGGAGGAGTCACTATGAATTGTATCTGACTCCATGGCAGTGAGTTTTTTTTTTTTTTTTTTTTTTTATTGGAATCTAGTATATTGGACTCGAAGAATTTCTGTAGAAAAATACCCAAACACGGTGGTTAAAACAACAAAAATCTATTCAGTCAAATTCTGAAGGCTTGAAGTCTGAAATCAAGGAGTTGCAGGGCCATGCTGCTTCTGAAGGATCTAGGGAAGAATTAATTATTTCCTTTTCCAAGCTTCTGACGGTTGCTGTCAATCCTCAGTATACCTTAATTTGTGGCTGTGGCACTCAAATTTCTTTACCTGAATATTTCCCTGTGTTTATCTCTGTATATTTTCATGGGAGTTTGTTGTAAAGACTTCAGTCATTAGATATGGGGCCCATCCAAATATCATTGACTCATCTTAATTTAATTAATTACATATGCAAAGATCTTACTTGCAAATAAAGTCACATTGACAGGTACCAGTAATAAGGATATCAACATACCTTTTGGAGGACATAATTCAACCATAACATCTGGGTTGAAGGGTCTGTAGTGAATTATCACTGAAGTTTTGGTTTTTGTGGTTGTTAGATACCAGTGAGCAGGTTCTGACTCAGTGACTGTTTGTACAACAGAATGAAACACTACCTGATCCTGTGCCCTCCTCACAATCATTGCTATGCTTGACTTACTGTTACAGCCATATGTCCACTCATCTTGTTAAGATTTTCATCTTTTTCACTGAATCTTTACTTTATCAGCATGATATTCCTCTCCAGAGACTAGTCCCTCCTGGCAACATGTCTAAATTTCATGACAGGAAGTCTTGTCATTCTCACTTCTAAGGCACGTTCTGGATGTACTTCTTCCAGGACAAATTTACTCATTCTTTGGCAGTCCATGATATATGTCTTAGTTCTCTAGTGAGGCTATACCAGAAGTGCTACAAGTGGATAGTTTTAGAAACAGGAGTTTATTATCTTACACTTTTAGGAGGCTAGAAGTCTTAACTTAGAGTGTCAGCTCTAGGGGCTTGGTGAAGTCCCCTCGACCTTGGGATCCAGCTCCACCTCTTGTTTTAGGCACACTGGAGCTGGAGGCTTCTTCTTCGCACAGCTGCTGGCTGACAAACCCAAGATCAACAGGAAAAATCACTTAATCCCAAGATTAGCAGTCAGCACGTCAGGAAACTGGTTCAAGTGCAGGAACGATCCCAAGACTGGCAGGCGATATGGCCCAAAATATACCAAAAATCTAGAGACATTTCTCAGTTTTTTCATGTGTACTGGAAGTTTGCTACTCACAGCAAGTTCTACCATGGAGGTGATTACAATCTCTTCATGGGGAAAACTGTCAAACCATTCAAAACTGCACCCCAGGCAAGTTGACACACAACATTAACTATCACAGTATATTCAATACTTTTCACCAGTGCCAATTTAAATGCATCAATTCTTCAGTCTTCCTAATTCATTCATTTTTACTTCCTGGATTATTAAACCAGGTGGTCACATTTTTATATATTTAATGGTAATTTGACTAACTTCTGTGAAGTATCTGTTCAAGTTTCTTCCCTATCATATAAGTGATGTCTATAATTTGTACTAGTTTGAAGTAATTATTTGGTTACATATGTTGCAAAAATTTGTCTTCCAGCTAAATGCTTGCCTTTTCACTGCTTATTTATGTCTTTTTTTTTAATAGAATTCCTTAATACAATTCTTAATTTGAAGACCATTTCCTTATTTTTTTTTTTTTTTTAATATCTTATGAAGAAATTTTCTCTACCCCAAATTAAGCTACATATTATTTTAAATTTTGGAGTATTTGTTACTTTACAGTTTCCATGGAATTTATTTTTGTGCATGTTATCAGATGAGAGTAATAATTCATTTTCTTCCATATGGATAGAAAATTTATTCAGCATAATTCATTGAAAACTCTCCTTTCCCATCTGTTCCATAGTACAAAGTTTGTAATAAATCAAATGGGCAATTATGCATGCATCTGATTCTGGCTTTTCAGTTGTGTACCTTTTCAAAGATACTATACTCTCTTAGTTATTGTAAATGCCTAATAAGTCTTGATATGTGATAATCTTCCAGGTTTGTTATGCTTTAAATTAGGTTGAATAATCTTAGTCCTTTGCTTTTACTTTTAGGTTTTATAACATATAAATCTATTTTTATTATTAAAAAAACTGATGGAATTTAATAGAATTATATGGAATCATCTCTGGCATCATTTTAATCAACAAGCCCATATTCTCAAACTGCCAGTGCTGCTTCTTTGTTTCCAACTTTCACATTTCAATCATCAGTAATTATCAATACATTTTGATTACATGTTTTGTAATTTTCAGACTGCAGAAGCTGTTAAAAATCTTCAGTTTCTTCATCTTTGGCTTTAGTGGTTGTTGCTGTTGTTGTTGTTATGTGCTGTCGAGTCAGACCTGACTCATAGCGACCCTTCCTTGTGTTTCTGACACCGTATCACTATGGAAAGAGATTCCCCCATCTTCCTTCCCAGGAGTGACTGGTAGTTTTGAACCTCCAGTCTTCTGGTTAGCAGTCAAGTGCTTTAGCCAGTACACTACCAGAGCTTCTGGCTTTAGTGGTAGGAGCATAAATTTGAATGATAGTAGTGTTAATTGGTCTTCCTTGCAGGCATATGTATATTATCCTATTGTTTACAATAAGGATCTCTGGTGGCACAGTGCCTAAGGCATTTGCTAACCAGAAAGTTAGCAGTTCAAACCCACCAATATTTATGCAGAAGGAAGATGGGACAATATACTTCCATAAAGATTTACCACCTGAGAAACCCAGTGGGGGTCACTATGAGTCAGAATCGACTCAATAGTATTGACTTTGCTATATATGTATAGGAGCTCTGGTAGCATAGTGCCTAAAGCACTTGACTGTTAACCAGAAGGCTGGCAGTCCAAACCCACCAGCCACTCCTCGGAAGGAAGGTTGGGCAATCCTACTTCCGTAGTGATACTGCCTCGGAAACCCAAGGAGGGGTCGCTA
>NW_006922897.1:99849-110041 GCF_000298275.1 Orycteropus afer afer | reverse complement strand
TTCTTCAATTTGTCGTTCTTGGCATAGTTTCTTCTCATTTTGAATTGTGCAACATCAGCACATGGAAGTCCTGACCTTACATCCACATCACTAAAGTCAACTCTATTTTGAGGAAGCTGTTCTTCCCTAATCATATTTTGACTGCTTTGCAAACTAACGGGCTCATCTTCTGACATTATATCAGACAAAGCCTATTATTCATAAATTTTCAGTGGCTATTATTTATTTAAGAAGTGGACGTGGTCACATGCTTCTTCCAAGTCTGTCTTAATAAGAAAGCTCCACTGAAGCCTGTCCAAAGTTGGGGACTTTGCTGGTATTTGAAATACCAGTCTCATATCTTCCAGTGTTTGAGCAACAGACTAGCCACCACAGTGTGATAGAATTTTTTCAAGACCAATGAATTATTACTCATTGCAGATACCTTTTTTTCAACAACATGCACAGTGACTATACACATGGAACTCACCATATGGAATATACAATAATTGGATTGATGACATCTGTGGAAAGAGATAATAGGAAGGCTCAAACTCATCAGTCAAAACAAGTCAGCCAGGGCAGACTGTGGAACAGACCACTATGGCTCATATGAAAGTTTAAGCTGAAGCTGAAGAAAACTACAATAAAGCAATGGGAGCCAAACTCCTACCTTGGGTACATTCCACCAGAATTTAGAGACCATCTGAAGAATGCATTTGATGCCCTGAACACCAATGACCAAAGACCAGACATGTTGTGGGATGAGATTAAGTACATTATACATTAAGAAAATAAAAGGTCATTCATAATAGAGTAAAGGAAGACCAAAATGAATGTCAGAAAAGATTCTGACACTTGCTCTTGAAGAGAGAGTAGGTAAAGTATATGGAAGAAATAATGAGATAAAAGAGTTGAACAGAAAATTTTAAAGGGTGCCTCAAGAAGACATATTAAAGTATTATAATGAAATGTGCAAAGACATGGATGGAGAAAATCAAAAAGGAAGAACAAGTTCACCATATATCAAATGGAATGAACTGAAGAAAAATCTCAAGCCTTGAGTTACAATATTAAAAGATTCTATGGGCAAAATATTGAATGATACAGAAAGCATCAAAAGAAGATGGAAGGAATACAAAGAGTCACTGTAACAAAATGAATTGGTCATCATTCATCCATTTCAGGAGGTAGCATATGAATATGAACCAATAACATTGAAGGATGAAATCCAAGCTGCACTGAAGGTATTGAAAAAAGCCAGTCTCCATAAGTTAACAGAATACCTTTGAAGTGTTTCAACAAATGGATGCACTGCTGGAGATATTTATTCATTTGTGCCAAGAAATTTGGAAGACAGCTACCTGGCCAAGATATTGGAAAGTATCAATATTTGTGTCATCTCAAAGAAAAGTTATCCAATAGAATGTAGAAAATATGGAGCAATATCTTAAATATTACACCCAAGTAAAATAAACTGTTCCAGGAATGTACTGATAGGGAGGTTCCAGAAGTTCAAGCTGGACATGGATTGAGGTTATCGCTGCTGAAGTCAGATGGATATGCACTGAAAGCAAAGGATAGTAGAAAGATGTTTACCAGTGTTTTGTGACTATGAGAAGCCATTTAACTGTGTGGATCATAACAAATTTTAGATATCATTGTTAAGAAGGGAAATTGCAGAACAATTCATTGTGCTCATAAGGAACCCATATATAGACAAAGAGGCAGTCATTGGAATAACACAAGGGGATACTGCATAGTTAAAATCAGGAATGGTATGTGTCCTGATTGCATCCTTTCACCATACTTACTAAATCTGTGTACAAAGCAAATAATCGAAGAAGCTGGCATATACAAAGAGAAATGCAGCACTAGAATTGAAGGAAGACTTATCAACAACTTGAAATATGCGTGTGACAAACCTTGCTGCTGAAAGTGAAGATGATGACTTGAAGCACTTACAGTGAAGGTCAGAGACTCCAGCCTTCTGTATAGATTGTACCTTAACACAAAGAAAATAATAATCTCCAGAAAATGAATCAATAAGCAACATCATGATAAGTGCAGAAAAGTCTGAAGTTTACATTTTACTTGAATTCACTATCAATGTCTATAGAAGCAGCACTCAAGAAATCAGAACACATATTATGTTAGGAAAATCTGTTGCAAAATACCTCTTTAAAGTGGTAAAGAGCAAAGATGTTACTTTGAAGACTAAAATGAGCCTGACCCAAGACATCATATTTTCCATATCCTCATGTACATCATGGACAATAAATAAAGAAGATCACAGAAGAATTGATGCATTTGAATTATTGTGTTCATGAAGAATATGGAATGTACCATTGACTGCTAGAAGAGTGAACAAATCTGTCTTAGAGGAAGTGCAGTCAGAATGCTTCTTAGAAATGAGAATGGCCATACTTTGTCTCTTGAAGATTTTCATCATAGTGTTGAAAGGAAAAAAAAAAAAAAAAATCCTTGGAGAAGGAAATCAGACTTGGTAGACTAGAGGGACATTGACAAAGGGGAAATTCCTCAACAAAATGAATTGACCCAGTGATTTCAATGATGAACTCAAGCGTGGTAACTCTCATGAAGATGGTGCAGGACCAGGGAGTGTTTCCTTCCATTGTACATAGAGTCACTATGAGTGGAACCAACTTCATGGCTCCTAACAACAACAATATGGAATCATAGATCAGTTATGAGATGACATGGTGTATTAATATATGAAGTTTTCTAGTATGAAAGTATAGTTTATGTAGCCATTATGTAGGTCTTAAATTTCTCTCAATAGTGTTTCAGAAATCTGTTAACGCAATTTTCTATTTTTAATGAATTTATTTTTAAAATTTTATTCCATTGAATTTATTCATATTATTGAAGTAGTCACACTTATTAATTTTAGTCTCTATAAATTTGTTACTTCTATATAGAAAGATTTATAGAATCTTGGCTTAGAGGCTGCTTTTCACTTGGGTGTTGCTCTATATTAAGGTCACGCCCGAGGTAGGCAGGCCTGGAGATTGAAGGCTGCTTTTCACTTGGGCGTGGCTCTATATTAATACTGGGGCCTAAGGTAGGCAGGTCCAGAGGCATTAGGAAAAATCAAGGGAGACAAACTTGTCAGTCAGTTTGTCGTTCTATGGTGGCTTATGTGTTACTGTGAGGTTGAAGTCTATGCCACCGTGTTGCAAAATTCCAGAAGGGTTACCCATGGTGGAGAGTTTTCAGGGAGCTTCTGGGCTTAGACAGTCTCAGAATAAGGAAGAGGCCATCTGCTTCTCAAAGAATTGACCAGTGAAAACCTTTTGAATAGCAGTGACACATTGTCTGATATATTATATGAAAAGCCATGAAACATTGCCTAACATAGTGCTGGAAGATGAGCCCATCAGATTGGAAGGCACTCAAAATTTAACTAGGGAAGAGGTGACTCCTCAGAGTAGACAAACTTAATGATATGAATAGAGTAAAGTTTTTGGGACATCCATTGGCTTATATAGCATGACTCTGAACAGAAACAGAAGCAAACATACATTAATAATTACAACATAGAATGTACAAAGTATGAATCTAGGAAAATTGGAAGTTGTCAAAAATGAAATGGGATGTGTAATGATCAATAGCCTAGGCATTAGTGAGCTGAAATGGATTTTTTTTTTTTTTTTGCCACTTTGAATCAGACAACCATATGATATACTATGCCAGGAACAACAAATTGAAGAGGAATGGTGTGTTGTTCATCTTCACAAAGAGTGTTTCAAGGTCTGTTCTGAAAGACAATGCTGTCAGTGATGGGATATTATCCATATGCCTACAAGGAAGGCCAATTAATACTACTATTATACAAATTTACACACCAACCACCAAAGCCAAGAAAGATTTCTACCAACTTCTTCAGTCTGAAATTGATTGAACATGCAATCAAGAAGCATTGTTTATCACTGGTGACTGGAATGCAAAAGTTGGAAGCAAAGAAGAATTACCAATAGTGGGAAGATATGGCCTTTGTGATAGAAATAACACTGGAGATCACATGACAGAAGTTTGCAAGACCAACAACTTACTCATTGCAAATAGTTTTTCAATCACTTAAGTGACAACTATACACGTGGACTTCATCAGATGGAATACACAGGAATTAGATTGACTACATCTCTGGTAGCATAGTGGCTAAGGCACTTGACTGCTAACCAGAAGGCTGGTGGTTCAAACTCACCAGCCACTCCTCGGAAGGAAGGTTGGGCAATCCTACTTTCGTAGTGATACTACCTCGGAAACCCAAGGAGGGGTCTCTATGAGTCGAGGCTGACTCGACGGCAAATAACAACAACAACAACAACAACATCTGTGGCAAGAGACTTTGTAGAAGTTCAATATCTTCAGCCAAAACAAGGCCAGGAGCTGATTGTGGAATAGACCATCAGCTGGTCATATGCAAGTTCAACCTGAAGTTGAAGACAATTAAAACAAGTCCATGGGAGCTAAAATATGACCTTGATAATGTTCCTCCAGAACTTAGAGACCATTTAAAGAATAATTTTGATGCATTGCATACCAATGACTGAAAACCAGAAGCATTGTGGGGTGGCATCAAGAACACCATCCATGAAGAAAGCAAGAGGTCATTAAAAAGACAAGAAAGGAAGAAAAGACCAAAGTGGATGTTAGAAGAGGCTCTGAAGCTTGCCCTTGAGTAGACAGTAGCTAAAGCAAATGGAAGAAATTACAAGATAAAAGAGCTCAACAAAAGATTTCAAAGAGCAGCTCAAGCAGACAAAGTGAATTACAATAATGAATTGTGCAAAGACACTGAGTTAGAACCAGAAGGGAAAACATACTTGGTATTTCTCAAGCTGAAAGAATTGAGGAACAAAATTAAGCAGTGAGTTGCAATGCTGAAAGATTCTATGGGCAAAATATTGAATGATCCAGGAAGCATCAAAAGGAGATGGAAGGAATACACAGATTCACTGTACCAAAAAGAATTGGTTGATGTTCTTCCATTTCAGGTGGCATATGATCAAAGTCCAATGGTATTGAAGGATGAAGTCAAAGTTGCACTGAAGGAATTGGCAAAGATCAAGGCTCCAGGAATTGATGGAATGTCCAGTGAAATGCTGCAACAAATGGATGCCCCACTGGGGGCACTCACTCAGTTATGCCAAGAGATTTGGAAGACAGCTACTTAGTCAATTGAGTAGAAGAGATTAATTTTTGCGCCCATTCCAAAGAAAGGTGATCCCACATAATGTGGAAATTATCAAACAATATCATTAATATCACATGCAAGTAAAATCTTACTGAAGATAATTCAAAAACAATTGCAGCAGTGTATTGACAGAGAACTTCCAGAAATGCAAACTGGATTCAGATACGAAAGTAGAATGAGGGGTATCATTGCTGATAAGCAAAGAATATCAGAAAGGTGTTTACTTATGCTTTATTGACTATGCAAAATATTTGATTGTGTGGATTGTAGCAAATTATGGATAACATTGAGAAGAATGGGAATTCCAGAGCACTTGGTTTTACTCATGAGGAACCTGTGCTTAGATCAGGAGGCTGTTGTTTGAATAGAACAAGGGGATAGTGTATGGCTCAAAATCAAGAAGGGAGTGTGTCAGGGTTGTATACTTTCACCGTACTTACTCAACTTGTTTGCTGAGCAAATAATCTGAGAAGCTGGATTATATGAAGGAGAATGTGGCATCAGGATTGGAGGAAGACTCATTAACAACCTGTGATATGAAGATGACAGAACTTTGGTTGCTGAAAATGAGGATGAATTAAAGCACTTACTGATAAAGATTGAAGACTACAGTCTGCAGCATGGATTACAACTCAGTATAAAGAAAACAAAAATCCTCACAACTGGTCCAATAAACAACTTCAAGATGGATGGAGACAAGATTAAAGTTGTCAAGTATTTCATATTACTTGGTTCTACAGTCAACACCAATGGAAGTAGCAGTCAAGACATCAGAGGATGTATTGCATTGGGCAAATGTGCTGCAAAAGACTTCTTTCAAGTGATGAAGAGCAAAGATGTCTCCTTGAAGACTGATGTGCACCTAACCCAAGCCATGGTGTTTTCAATTGTCTCTTATGCATGTGAGAGCTGGACAATGAATAGGGAAGACCAAAGAGTTCATGCTTTTGATTTGTGGTATTGGAAAAGAATACTAAGGGTGCTTGTTGTTGTTGTTGTTATGTGCTGTCAAGTTGGACCTGACTTATAGTGACCCCTTCCTGGGTTTCTGAGGCAGAATCAGTGTGGAAGTAGATTGGGCAACCTTCCTTCTGAGGAGTGGCTAGTGGGTTTGAACCATCAGCCTACTGGTTAGTAGTCAAGTGCCTCAGGCACTATGCTACCAGAGCTTCCTCTAAGAGTGTTATGATCTGCTAAATGGACTTACAAATCTGTCCTGGAGGAAGTGCAGCTGGAATGCTCCTTGGAAGTGAGAATGGCCAGACTTTGTCTCACCTACATTGGTTATGTTGTCAGAAGGATGAATTCCCTGGAGAAGAATATAATTCTTGGTAACATTGAGGGTTAATGAAGAAGGGTGAGACCTTCAATGAGATGGATAGATGCAGTGACTGCAATGATAGGCTCAGGTGTAGCAAGGATCATAAGCCTGGCACAAGACTGGGCAATGTGTCTTACTGTTGTGCATAAGGTCACTATGAATCAGAGATGACTCGATAGCACCTAACAAAACAACAACCATATACAGAAAGACTTTGGAAATAAGATAGCTAATTTCTAGTCTGTTTTCTTACCTATGAATTTTGGGTTAGCCAGCCCTCACAATCTCATGATTTAATTCCCTAAAACAATTATCATTTTATTTTTCTTTGTTGCTCTGTTTCTCCAGATAAACCTGACAAATACAGATTTTTTTTTATAGTAAGGGGGTGGGGACCGTGTGCATATGAGCCATTTTCTCATGTAAACTACTTGTGCCTTCAGTACGTGAGCCCATTCGAATATATACCACTTCCAATTGATTATGGAATGCTGCTAGTAATGCAATGTTATGCTTCATGAGTCCAACAACACCCAGTCATTATGAAAAGCTGAGATTGCCTGGTACTTTTGTGGCCTATGCTTAAGTGTTCAGTCTCCACTATGGTTCACTAGTAAACCAAAGCTATTTGTCAAAAAAGAGAGTAGCTATCTACAGAGTATGGAAGGAATGTGCTCCAAATTACTGAACATGCACTGTAATTCACCAGTAGGGGCCTTCCAAAGACTCCAAGCAGCATCTCTATTGGATAATGACACTTTAAACACCATGAGATCTACTTGAAGATATGACCTAAGTGGCAGAGCAGATTTCTTCATAGCCTGGACCTATTGCAGAACCTTCTCTTATTCTGACCTCACTCAACACTAGCAATATTTGAGTCACTCAGTAGATGATCTGGAGTAATTTACCAAAAGAAATGTGTAATTTCAAGGAAGACAACTATATGGTAAGCCTCCATTTTAGTTGTAGGAGGGGACAGATCTTACAATTTATGTACTTCACCTTATAATGGATAATAATGGATATCTCAACGTGTCCCAAACCACTGAAACTTTAGATATTTAACGAAGGAGAAAGAAAACAACACTGTCTTTTGAAAGAGAAAAATTGTCAGGCTTACCACAAACCAAATTTTGCTTTGTTGCTAAGAGTTGATATAGCACAGTGCAGGAATATTTCTGGCCTTGTACCCTAAAGACAAACTGTTTCTGGTGGCATATGCCAGATCAACAGAGACATATCAGATAACCAGGAATTGTGCTAATTTCCCTCTATCATGGAAATCATGTGTGGAACAGCAACTTTGTCTGTAATAACCAACTGGTTAACTGTATATTAATCCATTTTAGTTTTCTAAGATTTTTCTCTTTTCCAAGCAACCAAAAGAGGTAAGTTGAATGAGAATGGCATGAAATTCACTATCACTGTGTTCTTCAAATCTTAATTGGAGATACTAATTTCTGCACTTTCTCTAGGAAGCTACATAGGATCTAAGTCAGTGTCCAATATATGGTGCTATTTCTCTCATAATCTGGATTCACAAGTCCAAGAATCAAAAAGGTAGAAAAGAGAGCGGCATCAATCATTATCATCCTTTGTCATCCACTAGCAAAATTTTGCTTCCTGCCCCAGGGACCCTATTCTCTAATGGTCTGAAGTATTAGTCTAAATGAAGGAATGCTTTCAACAAGGAGGGACAACAAGAATTCCATTGAGCTAGTATTTAAGACAGTCATCAAGCCCTTTTGGGTCCCTTACGCCATTAAATATCCAGACAAATAAGGTAAATACTGTACTGGCTTTTTTGATTTATCCTGATAATTAAGAGTAAATTTGGCTGTTATAATACAATGAAGATAAGGAAGAGTATGTCTTGAATATATTAGATCCCCTCGAGCTTTTCTGTTTTGCCATGACCTGTGATTAAAGTCATGAAAAGGTATACTAGTCAGGAATAGTAATGGCCCAGACTCTTCAGGAATGAAAATTTTGTTTAATCTACCAAACATGACCATCTGAAGTGCTTGTTTGGGATGAAGGGAATATGGAATGGGTATTGTTGTTGTTGTTGTTGTTGTTGTTGTGTGCCGTGGAGTCGGACCCGAATCATAGCGACCCCTCCCTGGGTTTTCCAGACATTATCACTGTGGAAGTAGATTGCCTAACCTTCATTCTGAGGAGTGGCTGGTGGGTTAGAACTGCCAGCCTTCTGGTTAGCAGTCAAGTGCCTTAGGCACTATACTACCAGAGCTCCCATAGGTATTGTTGTTGTTGTTCTTATGTGCCATCCAGTCCACCCGACTCATAACGACCCCTCCTTGGGTTTTTGAGGCAGTATCACTAACGAAGTAGAATTGCCCAACCTTCCTTCCGAGGAGTTGTTGTTGTTGTTGTTGTTATGTGCCGTCGAGTCAGCCCTGACTCATAGCGACCCCTCCTTGGGTTTCCGAGGCAATATCACTACGGAAGTAGGATTGCCCAACCTTCCTTCCGAGGAGTGGCTGGTGGGTTTGAACTGCCAGCCTTCTGGTGAGCAGTCAAGTGCCTTAGCCACTATGCTACCAGAGCTAGAAGATGGTAATTATAAAAACAACGTCAACCATATGGCCAGTTGTAGAAATGAGAAATAAATATGAACATTTATTCTCTATTTTGCTATTAATATGTTTGTGAAGATAGATAGATAGCAAATATCTTTTTTATTATTATTATTTTCTTCTTTTCTCTTATTGCTTATCATATAATATGTTGTGGTTGTTGTTAGATGCTGTCACATCAGCTCTGACTCTTAGCGACCCTATGTACAACAGAACAAAATAAAACTTGGTCCTGAGCCAGCCTCACAGTACTTGCTATACCTATATCATATAATATAAGATACATTAACTTTGCATCAGAGTGTTTAAATTGCAGAAGAGTAAACATAACAAGGATTTTGTATTCTTTTCTGGAAAAAGAGGTTATTTTCTTTTGTACACAAGATAATTTTGTCATACCAAGAAGAATTTTTTTTTTTTTTTAATTTATCGAGTGTCTCAGTTCTCTAGTGCTGTTATAACAGAAATCCCAGAAATGGATGGCTTTAACAGGAATTTATTATTTCACAGTTTAGGAAGCTAGAAGTCCAAATTTAGAATGCTACCTCCAGGGACTGGGTGAAGGCCCCTTGACCTTGGGCTTCAGCTCTACCTTTTATTCCAGGCCCAGTAGAGCTATAGGCATCTCTTAAATTAGAGAGGTGCTGGATTTTGAGGCTGATGAACCCAAGGTCAGCAGGTAAAATGGTACAATCTCAAGATCAGCAGGAAACACAGTGGTTCAAGTCCAGGAACTGGAGATAAAGAGCCGCTCAAGTGAAGGATCCAAATGTGCTAAAGCTAGATAATTTTTTTCTAAATTATCTCCTTATATACAGGAAACAGGCCACACCTTAGCTGCTTCCAGCAAATTCCATCATGGAGGTGACTACAATTTCATCATGGGGAATAACATTTGGCTTTCCAGTCACTCACAACCATGGCACAGACAAGTTGACACACAATCTTAACTATAACATCTAGAAATGAAGTATGATTTAAGGAGTTGTGTATGGGTGCCAGATTGACAAGAAGTAGAGGGCAGTGGTTACTTTTGTATGTCAAATTGGCTAAGCTATTCAAAAAAAAAAA
>NW_006922897.1:98288-99309 GCF_000298275.1 Orycteropus afer afer | reverse complement strand
GGTACAAGATGGCTAGAGTCCCAAGCCTTTTGCCAGGCAAATGGATTTTGACTTGCCAGCCCTCAAATGACTTGCCAGCAGTCATCTGCGCCAATGTCTTAAAATCAATCTATCTCTTTCTCTGTGTGTACATGTATATGTGTGCGTGGGTGTTCTTTTGCTCTGGAGAATACTGACTAATACATTATTTATACTTCAAATGAGGTTTTTAATTTTGATATTATATTTTGAACATTCCTTGTATTTGGTTTTGCTTTAAGTTATGTGTAAATTTCCCTTTTTTTTTTTGTTTTCTTTGAGTTTAGTTTATGAGTAAAAATGTATAAACATATGATCTTCTTGTAGTTCTTCCTGTGTCTTGTTATGAAAGAGTTACACATTCCAAAATAAAAGAAATTCCATTCTTCCACTCTCAAAATTCACCATGTGTAGAGAAATTTCTTGTTTCTGATAGTGTGTGATGAGAATAGATTTGAAAATACTGGCTCAGATCATTAATCAAGGATGATTATATAATCTTTTATATATGATTATTTCAACTTCATCAAAATCTAGGAGTTACTGTCCCAATCTAAAGACCAAAAATGAAAAAAAATACATAGTTATGCAATGATAAAGGGAGAATTTTTTAAGTAATTTATTTTCTGTGTATGTCTATGTTGTGTATCTTAAAAGTAATATTTGAGAGACAAAGGGATAATTAATATAAAACATTGGTCTCTTGTTCATAATTAGCTGTTATTTGGGGGACTAGATTTTTTTTTAATTGCAGTAATAACTTAAATGGGAGGGGCTTCATATAAAGGAGCAGACCATCAGCTGGTCATATGCAAGTTGAGCCTCTGGTAGAGTAATGGTTAAGGCAATTGGCTGCTAACCAAAAGGTTGGCAGCTCAAACCTACTAACTGCTCTGTGAAAAAAGTATGAGACAGTCTGCTTCTGCAAAGATTTTTCTCCTGGAAACCCAAAGAAGGTTGCTGTGAATTGGAATTAACTTGATGGCAGTGAGTCAAGGTGTAT
>NW_006922897.1:97101-97978 GCF_000298275.1 Orycteropus afer afer | reverse complement strand
ATATATATACATATACGCAATGCAATGCAATGAAACACTGCCATTGAGTCAGATCTAACTAACAGCGACCCCTCCTTGGGTATAGATGGATAGAAAGATCTTTTTACATTAAAATTTATTTCCATTAACCATTTTGTAAATTCATAATTTATATGTATTTACTAAAATATCTACTGAAATGAATTCTATTACTAAAAGTAATATAAAATTCCTTAAATAAATGGTACTGGAAATCTAGAATTGACTACTAAGGGACATTATGTAATAGTTTCCCTGCACACATACTTGATAATATAACAAACATCTAGCAATGATCATGGATTTTAATGATGAAAGTTTTAACGATGTTTAGTTAAATGAGGAAATCTGAAGTTTATTGAAGTATAATGACTTATCAGATCCATGAGATCTGATTTTCTATTAATAAAATAACCTGAGAATTTAATAATTTCCAGTGTTTTTTTTTTTTTTTTCCCTTTTGCTGCCACATACAATATCCACATGTAACATTTACTGGTAGAAAGATGAGAGAAATGTGAATATTCATCAACAAAAGTATCCAAGAAAACAATCCAAATAAAATTTACCTCCCTAAAATAAAAAATTATGCCACCAGAATTTCCAATAGCTTGAGGCTACTTTTGGATAACACCCATTTTGACAATTTCCAAATTCATTTACAAATAAGCTTTTAACATAAAACCTACCAACATAAGGGGATGAGATAATACCTCACATTACATGCTCCTCTTTCAGTGAGCACACATTCTGTCCAAGGAAAATACTGTGAATTTAATCAAGGGCCAGAATATCATAACAGTATTCTAAATCAGTTCTAATCCAAGATAATTTACCCCCCCACACACACACACACACA
>NW_006922897.1:91925-96881 GCF_000298275.1 Orycteropus afer afer | reverse complement strand
ATATGGTATTATTTCTTATCAACTGAAAACACTAATGCTAGAATTAAGAAGAAAATAAGTATCATTGTTAATTAATTAAAGTTTCAGATATTAAGTAGGTGTGAAGAATATTTTGTTGTATGGGATAACATGTGTATAATATATATCAGCATTTGATAAGGCTACAATTTACAATCAAATAAAACTAAAGAAATTATTAAACAGTTTTTTCTCCCCTGACACATTCTAATTTAACAACAACAACAATGCAGTTTTCTTCTTTGCATATCTTTCGGTCAAATACTTTCACAGGGAAAAAAAAAAGTAATGGCTAGGTTTGAGCAACTTTCTGGTGAATATTTTTTTTTTTCCCCCCTGGTGAATATTCTTGATTCTTAAATGTGCCACCGCTTTTTTTAATAAAAGCAAAATAAAACAAGAGAAACATTGTACTTCCACCATGCATTGTATCTAAAAATAGTAACCATTCCATGCAGGCTCAGGTTGTCCGGTTGGTTAAAATTTTAACTGTAGTTACCCATAAGCTTTGCATCCTTTTGCAGCTCAATAAAACACACATATTTTATAAGAATGGACAAATGCTAAAATTATATTTCTGTGTCCACTTTGTTTTCCATATTTTTAAAATTTATGATGTGCATCTGTAACTATGAACTTAAACAGTTTCATATATTGCTGTATGTTTATTATGTAAATAAATATACTCTTTATTTGTAGCAAGGGAATCTAATAAATTACTTCTAATTCCCCCAGATGAAATGAGGCTAAGCAAACATGCCTTCACATACTTTTGTTCCTGATAGGAAAATTCACTGGCTGTGGTCCTATATAAAATGACTAGAAAGCCAAACAACCATGTACATGACCTGTTTGAATACAATGGAGAGACAACTGTATCAAAGGTAATTAGTTAGGCTATTTCACATATGGGAAAAAATACCTTGGAGTGGTGAGCTAGCTCATGTAGCTGCTTCTACACTAAGGATATCTGCCAATTACGGATTGTGGCAGAGGATGAGGATCCAGTCATAGCTTAGATAGTTCTGTGATCAGATGAAGAAACAACAGTTTTTAGTTGAAAGTTGGAGACATCAAAGACTAGATTAGTTTTCCTCTTGACACATTTGCTGAATGTGTGGTTGTTTAAAATGCATCTAGTATCCTTACCAAAATGTCTCTGAAAAGCAAAACAGATATTTTGGAAGCTTAATGAGGAATATTATAGTTTTGGAATGAGTAAAATTGGTAGATTATAATAGTTAAAATAGTTCAAAACTATGGATATCCAAAGGCAAAATAAAAGTAAACCCAGAATGATAGACTTCAGCCCAGCTTCAATTAAAGACAGTCCATAATCATTGAGATTAGCTGCTATCCTATCTGTCTAGAAAGATGAATGTCTTTATTTCCAGAGGAAGAAAACATCATTTGAAGATTCTATTTTTTTTCCCCAAAGCATATCTGACATCATCAAATTTTACTAGTCTCAAACATATACACACATAAACACCATTAAAAAAATGGACCACTTGATCAGAAATCAAATAAAAAGAAGATAATAGACAAAGACCCACAGGTTATCTAAACATTAGAGTTAGGTAAAAAGCATTTAAAATAATTTGCAATAATATATTCCAAATATGCAGAAAATTTGTGGGAAAAAAAAAAAAGACCAAAACATGAATTGAGAATTTAATTATGAATTGGAATCAATAAAAATTAATTTAATGTAGATGCTCCAGGATATATAAAATTAAAAGTCCTGACATAAATTTGAGAGTACATTCAATGTAACACTAAATAAGAGTGATGAACTGGAAGACAGGTCAATAAAGGTATCAATACTTAAATACAGACATGAGAAAGTGAGAGAGAGTAATAGAAAAGACTAGGATTAGTGTAATGTCTAAATCACGAGTCCAAGAATATGAAAATGGACAATACAAGAGGCAATATTTGAAAAACTGATGCACAGAATTTTAAAAACCTAAAGAAGGATACTAGCAAGAAGATTAGCAGTTCCAGTACTGTGGTATTTTCTCTAGTGTCAGGGTTACTGACAGATTTTATCCTTTATTAAATCTCCCTTGTGACAGTAACTCAAGCAGCTATCAGGAATTTGCCTTTATTACATCAAAGAGAAGTGACAATCCACTGAAGAACTATAATGAACCAAGTACAATGTATCTCATTATCAACAAGGTTTATCAAATAGTAAATAATGGAGTTCCAGGGAGCTCTGGTAGCATAGTGGCTAAGACACTTGCCTGCTAACCAGACGGCTGGCGGTTCAAACCCACCTGCCACTCCTCGGAAGGAAGGTTGGGCAATCCTACTTCCGTAGTGATACTGCCTCGGAAACCCAAGGAGGGGTCGCTATGAGTCGGGGCTGACTCGACGGCACATAACAACAACAACAACAACAGCCAGATGGCAGAATAGGCAGATAAGTTACACAGACCCTCTGCAACAAAGTATTGAGATACTAATTGAAACCAATATATAAGATGATCCTGGAACTCTGAGCTTTGAAGGCAAGGGTAAATAAATGGTTTAAATAACAACTAGCAGGAAAAACCTGAATGAAAACAGTTACAAAGGAGACAAATGCCCAACCTGCTTTCTGAAGAATAGCTGGTGGGTTTGAACTGCCTATCTTCTGGTTAGCAGTCAAATATCTTAGGCATTATGCCACCAGAGCTCCCCCATGTAATAGTAAGAGACTTTAATATACAATACACCACTTTCAATAAGAGATGGAACAAATGGAGGGGAAAAAAAAAAAAAACCTCAACATAGATGCAGAAAAACTAAATGCAGTCAGCCAACTTGATCTTATAGACATCTACAAAGTACTCCAACAAAATATACACTCTTTTCCAGCACACATGGAACATTCTCCAGCATGGACCATATGTAGGCCACAAAACAATCCTTAATGAATTTCAAAACATTGAAATACTGCAAAGCATCTTCTCAGATCATAATTCTATAAAATTAGAAATCAGCACTAGGAAGACACATAGAAAAAAAATAGCATAGAAAACGAATATCACCTTCCTTAAAAATAACTGGGTAATACAAGAAATAAAAAATGAAAAAAAAAAGTCTCAGAATCAAATAAATATGAAAACACCACATGCCAAAATCTTTGATGCACAGCAAAATCAGTAAGCAGAGGACAACATATAGCAATAGGTAGAAACATCAAAAAGGAGAAAGAGCCAAAACCAATAGCTTAACCCAACATCTCCCACAACTAGGAAAAGAGTAGCAAAAAATGCCTCCAGTCACCAGAAGAAAAGAAATAATAAAGATTCAAACAGAAATAAATGAAACAGAAAAGAGAAAGATAATACAAAATATCACCAAGACTAGAAGTTGGTTCTTTGGAAAGATTAATAAAATCACCAATCCACTGGCAAAAGTTAACAAAGTGAATAAAAAGAGAAGATTCAAATAACACAAATAAGAAATTATATTACAACAGAACAGTAATATGAAGAAAAATATCAGGAGATTATGAAGACAGTACTGCAACAAATTTGAAAACCTAGAAAATGGACAGATTTCTAGAAACACACAACTTACCTAAATTACGACAGACTGAGGTAGAAAATTTGAACAGACCCATAACAAAAGAAGATACTGAACAGATCATTAAAAAAAAAAAAAAAAAAAAGTCCTGGCCCAGATTGTTTCACTGGAGAATTCTGCCAATCACTGAGAAAAGAGCTGAACCAATTTTATTCAAACAATTCAAGAACATAAAAAAGGATGGAATCCTCCCAAATACATTTTATGAAGCAAGCATAATCCTGATTCCAAAATTAGGCACTGGTTTTGGACACCACTGGAAAGGAAAATTGAAGACCAATATCTCTCATGAATATAGATCCAAAAATCTTCAAAAAATCCTAATCAATAAACTCCAACTGGTGATGCCCAGACCTCTATGACTGCTGCTTGACAAAGCTCCAGCTGTCAAGAGTCTTGGGCAGAAGCCAATTCCACTTTTTACTTTTAATTGTATTCTGGTCCATTATGTTAATTGCTACAATAATCTTTATGGTGATCATGCTCCTTCTGGTTCATCCCAGGGGGTCCAAAACTGATTTTCATGTTTCCCATGAATCAGGCCGCCTTCCAGATGACTCTCTGATCTCCAATTCCAAAAACCCCAGTTTCCTAGAAATCCCCATGGTGAGCCAGAGCTGGAAAGGTCCCAGGGAATCCTAAAGACATTGAGAATTCACATTGGTAGAAACATCTCATGGCTACTCAACCTCCTACAATACCAACCCCTGCAGCACAACATAGAAAAGGGATTACTCCTGATAGGAAGAAACCTTGGCCTAAGTGGCTGCCTCCTACAGTTAAGCCTCCTCCTAATGTAGCTTATAGAATTAATGATAGACTTCAGTATCCTCCTTGGGGAGGGGAGCTTAAACCTTCCCGATGGCCTGACCTTCCTCTTCCTTATACTGGGGCATACATAGAAGGTAAAACAATGGTGTAGATAAGATGGAAAAAGAGTTCCTTTTAACTCTCTCCCTTTCTTAGAGAGATTAAAATGATCAGGGCCTAGGTGTAAAACTACCGCACAGAGAAATACTCTAATCAAGGAATGGAACAGTTACTTTAAGATATTAAAATGCCACAAGTATATGTTGATGGACTATGTAGACCCATCGGCACCCCCAGGCTGGTGGTAATTCAGAGAATGGAGCCAACTACAAGGGTGAGTCACACGTTCTAGCCCTATGTTGTTTTCTTCACCCTGACCATTTCCTCATGCCTTAGGTAACCCCATTGTCTAGCACATTTTACTCATATAATGTTAATGATAGATAAGTTAGATAAGACGTAAGTCTAGTTTATAAGTTCAATAATAGTTTTATACGTTTTGGATATAGTTAATAATAACAGGATTAAACTTGTATTTACTTGGCAATA
>NW_006922897.1:90475-91426 GCF_000298275.1 Orycteropus afer afer | reverse complement strand
ATGTGGGGTTCACATGAGGTATGCAAGGATGGTTCGGCATCATAAAAATAATCAATGTAATCTATCACATGTTGTTGTTGTTGTTGTTATGTGCCATCGAGTCGGATCCGACTCATAGCGACCCCTCCTTGGGTTTCCAAGGCAGAATCACTATGGAAGTAGATTGCCCAACCTTCCTTCTGAGGAGTGGCTGGTGGGTTTGAATCGTCAGCCTCTTGGTTAGCTGTCAAGTGCCTTAGGCACTATGCTACCAGAACTCCCAAATGTACCACATAAGTAAAATAAAAGAAAATGATCACATGATCATATCAATAGAAGCAGAAAAGCTATTTGATTTAATCCAACACCCATTCCTGATACAATCTCTCAGAAAAATAGGAATAGAAAGGAAAGTTCTCAACATAATAAAAGGCATATATGCAAAACCACCAGCAACACTATTCTCAATGGAGAGAGAGACAGAAACTATTTCCCTTGCAAACAGGAACCAGACAAGGATGCCCTCTATCTCTACTTCTATTCAACTTGTATTGGAAGTCCAAGAAAGGGAAATCAAAGGCATTATGATTCATGAAGAAGAAGTAAAGCTATCCCTATTTGCAGATGATATGATCCTATATACAGAAAACTGAAGAGACCCAGCAAGAAAACTACTAGAACTTTTGAAATGTTTAGCAAAATGGCGGGATACAAGATCAACATATAAAAACAGTTGAATTCCTCTACAACACCAAAAAGATCTCTGGAAAGAAATAAGGAAATCGATACCATTTACAATAGCTACCAAATGATAGGACACTTGGAAATAAATCTTACTAGTAACACAAAAGACCTATATAAAGAAAACTCCAAAACACTACTTCAAGAATCTATAAGATGTTCTGGCAAGGTGGCAGACTAGGCAGAAGGACTGCACAGACCCTCTTCAACAAAGAAAAGGGAAACCAATTA
>NW_006922897.1:82359-83156 GCF_000298275.1 Orycteropus afer afer | reverse complement strand
GATAGATTATTAAACATATCTCAAGATGCACAAACAGTAGAAGATAGACTAAATGATTGGTACCTTCTAAAAGTTAATTGCTTGTGTAGATCAAATGACTATTCCAAAAAAGTAAAAAGAGAACATCCAGAATGGGAAAAAATATTTGACCATCACGTATCAGGCAAATAATTTATCTCTAGAATTTATAGAAAACCCAGCACCTCTACATCAAAAAGACAAACAATCCAAATTAAAAATGGGCAGAAGAAATGAACAGACGTTCACCAAAAATGATACTCAGACAGCCAACAAATACCTGAAGAAAAGTTTGTGATCTTTAGCCATTAGAGAGGTGGAAATCAAAACAACAATGAGATACCATGTCACCCAAAATTAATAGCAAAGTTGAACAAGACAGAAAATAACAAATGCTGGCAAGGATGTGGAGAGATTTCATACATTGCTGGTGGGACTGTAAAATGATCCAACCACTGAAAATTGATTCCTTCAAAAGTTGGAAATAGAAATAGCATTTGACCCAGCAATCCCATCACAAGGAATACATCCTAAAGAAATGAGAAGCAGGACACTAATAGATATGTGCACACCTAAGTTCATTGCAGCATTATTCAAAATAACAGAGAAATAGAAACAATCTAAGTACCCATTAATGGAGGAATGGATTAAAGAAAAACCTGTGGTATGTACACATATTAGAATACTATGCCACCCTAAAAAAATAATATAGAATTTGCAAAACAGCACATAACATGGTGAACTTGGAGAAAATTTTGCTGAGTGAAATAAGTCAGTCA
>NW_006922897.1:75621-81438 GCF_000298275.1 Orycteropus afer afer | reverse complement strand
AACTGCAGTTAGCAGTCAAATGCCTTAGATACTATGCTACCAGAGCTCCCTACACACATATATTTTGGGGAAACACATGAAAATATGTGTGTGTGTGTGTGTACTTCTATATATATATATAAGATTTTTCTCGAGGCTGAAAAAGAAACAGTATTGAAAACATATATATACATATGTTTCCTCTGAACAGGACTGTACATACTTTGACTGGCATATGTCATCAGATGCAATATTTCTGTGACTCAGACTGAAATTCTGTTCAAGGAATTTTATAGGTATGAAAGGCAACACATTTCCTTGGAAACAAATAGTTCAGGGAAATGTACCACAGTTTTAGTGCTTCCATAGCAGAAGTGCTCAAAGATACAGAACTTTTGACAGCTTAATCAACACACCCTCCAATTAATAACAGGGTCTTATGCATCTTGGGAACAAGACTGGATGTATGGATCCTAGGCAAGTGATTTTTCTGGGTGTCAGGAAAAAATTATGAAGAAAATATAAATCCTAGGTGAGACCAAAAAGTCATTCTCTTCATGGAAAATTGTCATGTTCGATATCTACCTGGGATGTTGGTAAAGGCAAATGCAAATACAGGATGTGTATTTCAAAACTGATATTGCAGCAACATAACAGATACAGATGGTATAAACCTTCATTCAAGACACATTTATTAGCATGTTAATTGCAATGAGCTCTGGTGTATTTAAAGAGCAGTGACTGTAAATGCTGAAGGCTGATGTTTGTGAGGTACATTTTTGGGAAGCCTGTTGTTAGCCTGTATTATGGAAATATATCAGTGAAAATTGGATGTTTACTCTTGCTTCCTCCAGTCAACTATGCCAGAGATTCAAAAGGAAAATGAATTTCCTGTATTCTATTGTTTGGAAAAGTCAGACTAAGAATTGACAACATGCTGACTTTATAGAAGGCAGATGGGTAATTCTCTCAAGTGATAATTGCAAACCTGAGTCAAAGAGAATGTGTTCCTTGTGGCTTATACCCATAGATGAATTGAAACTTAGCATTTTTAAGCAATAGTATCTAATTACACTAAATTTTAAAAAGTATATAAGAAAAAACATATTTTTTCAAGAAGCTGTAAAACAATTATATTAATGTTCATTTATTCAAGCATGATAAGAATTATATAAATACTATTTTCAATAGCCATATAATGCAACAAAGTGTTTGTGATCACAAATATTGTTAAATTATCAATAATAGAAAATAATCTGCAATACAAAAATCATTGTGGTAAATTGACTTAAATTTTGAAACTTGAATTTTGGGACTTACTCACACAGTTGAGTGCTTCTATTAACATCTATAAAAGTATAAGAGGAATAGTAGGTAAAGGTGGAAGAAAACTAGTCCACTGCTGAAGGAATAAGAGCAAGCTTATATGGCCTAGCTAAACTTATATTTAATGTGCTTAAGGAGGAAATAACTGTAATTGCTGTCAGTTAGTGGTATACTTGTAAAAGTTGAGTGGGCAAAAGTTGTTTGTTACATACATTTACAACAATGACAAAAAAGAAAAATAGTAACTGTTGAGACTGATTATGTACAACCAAAAACCTCACATGAGTTTTTTTTTTTTTTTTTGATTTGGATGTTTAGGGTGATGGATTTATAGGACATCCCAGTTAATTTACCTAATAACATATTTAATGTCTCTATTCTACCATCTTGTTTGATTCATATTACCTGGAGCCATAAAAGCTTACCAGTGCTCATCCAAGGCACAACAATTGGCTTCTATATGCCTGGAACAACAGAGGAAGGAGGGTAATGAATAGGAGGAGGATATGAAATGTATGGTTAACTATCTCCAAGAACAACTGTGTCCTGTGTCAGAGGCCATAAGAACTGGATGGTGCCAGGCGACCATTATTAAACATTTTGATCAATGATTCTATAGAAACATCCTCATCAAAATGGGAAAATACAGAGTACAATTTAAAATTCTCACGGACTTCAGATTTCCTGGACTCATGATGGTTGGAAGAACCACTGAACTAATACCTTGAAATAATCTTTAAACCTTAAAGCAAAAATACCCCTTGCTTGTCTTGGTTTAAGTTTACTAAGAACCAAAAAATTAGTTTAGTTTAACTAGTAAAAAAAACAAAATTCTACCTTGAACATTATGCTCTTTTAAGAGCTATCTATATGGGATCAAATTGACAACAATAATTCAAAAAATTACATTGGAATCTTAGAGAGCAGTGAAGTTATGTTAATTTGGAAGAAATAACTCAGAAAGGGAGGCTGAGAATGGTTACATAATGCAAAGACTATAGTCACTGTCATTAAATGGTACATAAAGAAGCTGTTTTATTGGTATGTGTTTTGCTGTGCATATTCTCAACAACAAAGACAAAACAAATAATAAAATCATATATTTTAAAAATACATATTTTTATCATGTTGTTGTTGTTATGTGCCATCGAGTTGGCCCTGACTCATAGTGACCCCTCCTTGGGTTTCCGAGGCAGTATCACTACGGAAGTAGGATTACCCAACCTTCCTTCCGAGGAGTGGCTGGTGGGTTTGAACCGCCAGCCTTCTCGTTAGCAGTCAAGTGCTTTTAGCCACTATACTACCAGAGCTCCTATTGTGTGGAATTGTAACTAGCATGGTAAGGATAGGGGTAGGATGTAAACTGGAAGAAAAGGGTTAGCAAAAGGTCTTAAGATTTTATTATTGCCTCAGGGATATTTGCAGATTGCACACATGTTCATATACTCATTATAACTTTAACTTATGGAATCACTCAATTTTGACATAAAGCTACTTTATCTGAGACAAATGAGAATCTGAAAAAGACTATAGGTCAGACAAAGCACTTGTTCGTCCTTTCATAGATTTCTCAGTAAGTAATTGGTAACTGGGATTGATGTGATGTAGCTGTGCTGGGGAATGGAAGCTAGTTACATTTCCCTGAATGGAATTTGTCACTCAAAATAGTAAAAACCAAGGAATCCCTATAGTTGATGACTTTTTTGAACTGAGTTTGTCTATAAACACTCAGCCTCATCCAGTGTGAAATGACTAGGTCATTGATCACTGCATGGAAATTAGGATATCTTTGCCGTTTCCTCTCCTGTATCCTTTAGTATAGTTAAGGAAATGTGAGGTCAAATGAAGGTATTGTTTTTATGAATTATATAGTCAGTCTGAAATCAAGGCCCCTACTGTTTGTAGGGAAGAATGAGCAGGATGATGATCAATACACGGATTCAAGACTATCTGCCAGTTATAAGCTACATAATTAAAGATATATCAAGACATATAGTGAGATGACTAGAAAAAAATCCTCACAATTTTCAAAGCAACTAGAGAAAAAAATATACATTATTGTAAAAGGAGCTGCAATATGAGTAACAGCTGATTTTTCAATATAAATAATTTAAGCAAGAACACTTGGGATGGAATCTTTAAAGGGTTGAAAGAAAATAGTGCCACCCTAAAATTTTTCATTTGTAAATATATCACTTAAAAATAGAAGGCTTAATAAATATTTTCCAACCACCCCCCCAAAAAAAATCATTGCAAGCAGACCTTAATTAGAGGAAATACAAAAAAGGAGCTTAAAACAGGTGAACCTGGCCACAGAGAGTAATATGGAATTATATTAAAGAGAAAGAGTAATGAAATATTTTGATAAATAAATGGGCAAATGAAGATGAATGTTCACTCCATATTATCTGAGCAGGATAAAGTAGTGAAGTGTTAAGGGATTTAAAATGTATATGGAATTAAGATGCATAATACTAACAGTATAAAATGTATATGTGATGAGGGAGTGAACATAGTCAAAGTGCTTTAAAGATCAACTAATATCCAGAAAGAAATAAAGTTATCATTTAAATTACATTCTCATAAATCAAGAATAAAATGTAGGAACCTCTATGATTATCACTAAAATAATAATAAAAAGTTATATAACTATCATATTAATAGAGAGAAAGTTGGAATAATCTATAAACAAAAAAAAAGGAGAGTAAAATAACATAAAGGAAATGACTCACACTAAAAATAAATCACAAGATTGTGGCTATAAATACAAATAAATCAGTAATTAAAATGAATGAGGAATAGATTGAATATTTCAACTAAAAGGCTCGTGTGATCAGATATGATTTAAACAAAAAAGAAAATAATACTTTCTACAATACACCTTCTTTAACTATAAAGTCTCAATAAGTTTAAATTAAGATAAAATGCTATCGTGAGAAAAATAATTTTAGAAGGGTTCTATGCTATTCTATTATCATAAAAAAATTAGTTTAAAGGCTTTTCTTTTTATGGCACTAGTAAGGCAGGAAGCTTAGGGAACAATGAATGAAAACTTCATAAAATGAAAGTATCAGCCTCCCCAAAATCATCTAAAAACATCGTCCCCATATATGAAACAAATGAACAAAAAGAAAAAAAAAAAAAAAAACCTAGTAATACTAAAACAAGAAAGAAAACAATCAGTAATTTGTAGTGTTAAATAACCTTAACCCTGTTCTCAATAGTTGTTAGCATAAGAATATGTATAGCATGTGTATATAAAATCTGAACAATACAGTTAAAAATTTTACCTAGTTGACATATGCAACTGAAAACCACAGTATATCAGTATGCACTTTCATTTCAAATGACCATGTTGTTGTTGTTAAGTGACGTCAAGTCTGTTCCACTGCCTAGAAACCCTATATAGACCAGAATGAACCCCTGCCTGGTCGTGAACCACTCTCACAATCCTTGCTACACAGTTACAATCAACCTTTTTGAGGGTCTTCCTCTATTTTGCTGACCCCTCTACTTTACGGAGCAGGATATCGTTCTCCAAGGAATGCTCCCTTTTGACAACATGACCAAAGTACATGAGATGAAGTCTGGCAATTATCACATCTAGTAGTATTCTGGCTGCACTTCGTCCAAAACAGATTTTATTGTTCTTCTGACTGTCCATGATCTATGTACAGTTTCCTCATAAGCACAATTAAGTGTTATGCAATTTGCATTCTTTGCATTGTTATATAATTTGTTGTAATTCACACAGTTGAATGGCACTCAAATAACCATAAAATATTTAATTAAATTAAATATATATACAGATATATAACTTAATGAAGTATAAAAACTATAAAAAAATTCTAAAATATTACAGCTATTTACAGTATGATTTTTAACCAAATTGACTATACATTGGTCTAATCTCAACAAATTTTAAAGAATTAAAATCATAGAGAATGATAGTGTAGCCCTAAGGCACTTAACTGCTAACCAGAAGGCTGGAGGTTCAAACCCACCAGCCACTCCTTGGAAAGAAGGTTGGGCAATCTACTTCTGTAGTGATACCACTTGGGAAACACAAGTAGGGGTTGCAATAAGTCTGGTATGTCTCAATAGCACATAACAACAACAACAACATTGTCTTTTAACATGGAATTTACAAGAAGAATAATAGCAAATATTTTAGGCATTTAGTTAAACTACTATGAGGGAGCATTGTGTGGTGATGAAAATGTTCTAAGAGGGGATTGCTGTCATGGTTGCACAGCTATGTAAATTAAATTATTTTAATTGTACATTTACAAAGGGTGAATTGCATGGCATGTAAACTGTAACTCATAAAGCCATTAAATGAATTTATCAACTTTATCCATTTCCAATATTTATGAGAAAATAAAATATATTTTTAAAGATGTTTCTAAATTCAAACTCTCAAAGTCCCAAATATAGTTCAAATTCTCAAAGTCCCAAAGATTATTTTACCTTAAGATCATATGGTTGAAACTTAACTTTGCCTACATTGAG
>NW_006922897.1:72128-75221 GCF_000298275.1 Orycteropus afer afer | reverse complement strand
TTATTTAGACAAGCATTCTGGCTTTAACAAAAAGAGTGAAGTGGGACAGGAAAGGATAAAATTTGAGAAAAAAGTGTAACATTTCTTCAGGGACTCTCATAAGAAAAACGAATATAGTGAAATCCTGGTATTCATCACTCATTTCAATGATTATCTGCAATCTTCATTTTGCCAGTCTTTATTTTTTTTCATTTGTACTCATTCCCACATACACTTTTAGTATGTATCTACCTATCTATCTATCCATCTATCTAGCTATCTGGCTATCTAGCTACCTAGCTCTATATCATCTATCTATCTATATCTATTTACTAATTTAGATAATAATTGCCCATTCATTTATTTGAAAAGTCTATTAATTTAGTTAATTTATTTTAATAAATTATTTTATATAAAATATGATATTATAATATTCTATTTACTAGTATGAAATCTCTAAAAGACAAACATTTTTGTTTTAACATAGTCACCATACCATGATCATAGTAGTATAATTAAAATAATACCTAGCATCTATACCTCATTCATACTCACAACTCCTACTGCATAAAAAATGCATATTTGTTTGAATAAGGATTGCAAAAAATCTTTATTTTAAAACTGAATCATAGATTCACAGTTATCTTAAATAATTTTTAGTGTGTAACAATGCTTCTTTCATTTTCCAAAAACATTAATATGTTGAAAATATAAGGTAGGATTATAAAATTGCATACATTTTTAACAATAGGCTAATTAAAAACTATAATATTTTACTTAAAGATAATATATTCACTATATAATATATCTTTAATGATGTATCATAGATACATAGGTACATAAGATAATGAAATTATAACAAAGAAGTCTACTGTGTTTTATAAAATGACAATTACACACTAATGATCTCTAGGGTTTACCAAGGGGCAGGAAAAGACTATCATGTAAAACTAAGCTACACTAACTATCTGCAATTATCATCATTACCCAACTATATGAGAAAGAATTATCAACAGTTCCAACATTAAAACATTTATGAGTTAATAAAGGAAACACACTTCTGCCAATTGTGATGAAAGGATCATCAGTTATATTGTATAAATCTCATTTATTATTTAATATAAAAGTCAAATGAACAAGATCCAGAGAACTACCAGATTTCATAAAATGCTGAAGATGTTCAGAATGTCAGTAGAATTTTACTTATGGCTATGTAAAATGTCAGCTCTAAGCTAAATATTTATATCAGTCCTCTAAAACTTCTGAAAATATTAAACCATTTTTAGTGTGAAAGAAGAAGGAATATTGGATACATAGCATAATATATAACTAAGGAGCTTGGGTGGCATAACAGGTAAGGCATTTGGCTGTTAACCAAAAGGCCCGTGGTTCAAACCCACCAGCTCCTCCATGGGGCGAAGATGAGGCAATGTACATACAGCCTTGGAAAACCAATGTGGATTACTATGAGTCAGAATCAACTAGATGGCAGTGGGTTTTGTTTCTGTTTGTTTGTTTGTTTGTTTTTGTTTTAATACATAACTATTATATGTATTTAAATAAGATGACCTTATAATTAATTACTAAAGCTAGGACACATTAAGGTGCTATTTTATGAAATTTACATAGCTTGAACATATTATTTGCTATCTAAACTGGATCAGCTGCAGGGATCCAGGTCAGGAGAGGAGCTCAGCCACGCCCAAAGCAGCAGTGAGGGAGAGCAGGAAAAAGAGGATTAAAAGCCAGGAACTTGGACAGAGGAGCAGTCAGCCGCAGGGATCCAGGTGAGAAGAGGGAACTCAGGAATGCCCAAAGCAGCAGGGTGGGAGAGCAGGAGAAAGGGTATAAAAAAAGCCAGCAACCGGGACAGAGGAGCAGTCAGCCGCAGGGATCCAGGTGAGGAGAGGAACTAAGACATGTCCAAAGTAGCAGTGCGGGAGAGCAGGAAAAAGGGGATTAAAAGCCAGGAACTCAGACATAGGAGCAGTCAGCTACAGGGATCCAGGTGAGGAGAGGAGCTCAGGCACACCCAAAACAGCAGGGCGGGAGAGTGGGAGAAAGGGTATTAAAAGGCCTAGAAATCTGGACAGAGGAGGAGTCAGCCACAGGGACCCAGGTAAGAGTGCTACAAGTGGTTTCCAACAGGGAGGCAAACATGTCTGTTGGTTTGTCCTACCATGGTGACATGTTGATGTGAGTTTTGAGGCTGAGCCACTGGTGTTTCTAACCCAGAGGGATGCACATGGTGCACAGGTATCATCCCAGCTTACAGACTGAGACAGACTAGGAAGAAGGAGGAGGCCGTCCACTTCTCAAATAATTGGCCAGGGAAAACCTTATGAATAGCAAAAAAACACTGATACATTACTGTGCAACTTTATGAATACTCTGGTTAGGTTAGAAGGCTCTCAAATATGACTGGGAAAGAGCTGCATCATCTGACTAAACCCAGCCTTACACCTATGGATAAGGTAAAGCTTTCGAGATCTGCATTTGCTGATGTGGCACCACTCAAATTGAAGAGAAACATCGGCAGACATCCATTAATCATTGGAACATGGAACGTACGAAGTATGAATCTAGGAAAATTGGAAGTTGTCAGAAATGAAATGGAATGCATAAAGATTGATATCCTCAGCATTAGTGAGGTGAAATGGACTGGTTTTGGCCATTTTGAATCAGACAACCATGTGATCTACTGTGCTGGGAATGACAGTTTAAAGAGGAATGGCGTGACATTCATCATCACAAAGGATGTTTCAAGATCTGTCCTGAAGTACAATGCTGTCGGTGATAGGATAAGATCCATATGCCTACAAGGAAAACCCATTAATATGATTATTATTCAGATTTATGCCCCAACCACCAAAGCTAAAAATGAGGAAATTGAAGAATTTTATCAACTTCTGCAGTCTGAAATTGACCGAACATGCAATCAAGATGTGTTAATTATCACTGCTGACTGGAATGCAAAATTTGGAAACAAAGAAGAATCATTGGTAGTTGGAAAATTTGGTCTTGGTGACAGAAATAATGCTGGAACTTGTATGGTAGAATTTTGCAAGACCAACGACTTGTTCATTACAAACAACTTTTTTCAACAACACAAAT
>NW_006922897.1:63277-70228 GCF_000298275.1 Orycteropus afer afer | reverse complement strand
ACACCCAAAATGCTCCTTGGAAGTGAGATTGGCCAGACTTCGTCTCACCTATTTTGGTCATGTTGTCAGAAGGGACCATTCCTTGGAGAAGGATGTCATGCTTGGTAGAGTGGAGGGTCAATGAAAGAGGGGGAGGCCTTCAACGAGATGAATTGACACAGTGGCTGCAATGATGGGCTCAAGTATAGCAGGGATCATTGAACTAGCACAGGATTGGGCTGTGTTTCGTTCTGCTGTGCATGGGGTCGCTATGAGTTGGAAATGGCTCCACGGCACCTAACAACAACAACAAACTGGAAAAAAATTATGAACCCAGCTATCCCAGGAAAAGTTGAAATGGGTAATTAATTATCTTAGATTTAGCAAATATTTAGAACTTCATTCATTTACTTGAACATGAAAACATATTATTGATACCTATATAAATTGTTTCTTAGCATAGAACATATTTGAAATATATTATGCATTTAATATTATATACTAAAGGAATATATGAATTTAGCAAACTATACAAAAACATCACATGCTGTCATATATGGTGATGATTAGCATGGTAAGGACACTTCCAGAATTCTGCTCTAAATTTACAATAATGCATCATTAACTGATAAATTATTTGTTTGTATATACACATTAAAATATTTGCTCTCATATTATTAATGACCAAATGTATATGAAAATAAGCATTAATTGCAAATGTACTATAATCTGCTAATCATTTTAGTAGTATTATCTTGATGTTGACAATAATTATTTTTAGAAGTTGTGACACTTACCCTTATTTTTAATATGGGAAATTTATTCTGGGTATTATTTCCTGGACACACATCTATATGGTGTTATATGAAGGATTAAAGGCCAAATTTTCTGCCCTCTGGTTTAATGACCTCTGTACTACAGTTTAGCTGTTTGTGTGTGATTGTGTAAGTTGTATATGAGTGATGCAGTACTTGAAGCTCCAAATGCATATTAAACTAGCTTATCTTATAACTAACACAAATATATCTTTATGCAGAGTTCCCCAAGTTATCAGTTTCATCACTACATAAAACATTTGAAAAATCTGAATCAATTTTTTGTGTTAGTGATACATTTAAATACTGACTTTAAAATTCACATGGAATTCTTAAACAAACTTAAAAGGAGTTAGCCTTTTGTATCTACACCACCAGATTGCCAAAGTCCAATACAAGTGGTAAAGCACATGAGGATGGGCCCTAGAATGGAATGACCTGCAGTAATGATAACAGCTTTAGGAATCACTAAAGGGTTATTTATACTCACAGTTGTTAAGCTCTGGGCATTTAACCGAAAGGTCAAGGGTTTGTATCCACCAGCTGCTCCTTAAGAGAAAGATGGCTGTCAGCTTTCATAAAAATTTGTTGTTGTTGTTGTTATGTGCCCTCGAGTCAGACCCAACTCATAGCGACCCCTCCTTGGGTTTCTGAGGCAGTATCACTATGGAAGTAGATTGCTTCATCTTCCTTCTGAGGAGTGGCTGGTGGGTTTGAACTGCTAGCCTTCTGTTTAGCAGTCAAATGCCTTAGGAACTATACTACCAGAGCTCTTTCATAAACATTTATGGCCTTAGAAATCATATAAAATAGTTCTACTATGTCCCATACAGTTGCTATGAGTTGGAATTCAACTGGGGCAATAGGTTAGTTTGGTTGGCTTTTCTACACTTAACTTTTATCCATATTTGCATTTTGCATGGTATAAATGGGTCAACATGACTGCTAACCAAAATGCTGGCAGTAATATTCCACCCAAAGGTGCCTTGAAAGAAAGAACTGGTGATTTACTTCCCAAAATATTCAGATATTGAAAATTATCAAAGTTATGAAGCACAGTTCTAAATATGCACATGGGGTTGCCATGAGTCTAAATCAATTCAAAGCCAACTGACAAACTTATTCTAATTACTTCCCCTTACTATTTTCATTTTGAGTCCTATCTCACGCAGATTTCTCAAGAAATCCATTGAAATTGCAACTGTTAAGATTGCCAATGACTTCCATGGTACCAAATTGAACAATTAATCTTTAGATCTCAAGTCCTCATTTTAGTATAACTAATAGAAGTATTTATTTTAAACAGAGCATCTTTCCCAGTTTCTAAACACTTTCTTGCTTTTGTGTCATGGATATCACACTTTTCTTCTATCTCACTGTTTTTGTTTGATCTTTCTCTGACAACCTCATAGTGGATAACCATAAAGCTGAGATGTTGGCTTTAACTTTCTTCTATCTATACTTGCTGTGTTGGTGATTTTATCCAATCTCATATTTTAAGCAACTCAACTTATATGTTCAGCCCAAAATTATTATACAAACTCTAGATTTGATATAGCCTAACAAGTATTCAAAATTTGCATCTGACTTCTAATAAACCAAAACCAAGCCCATTTGCTAATGAATCCATTCTGACTCAAACACTTTGCCGAACACTTTCAAAGCTGTAGATCTTTACGGAAACTTCTTTGTCTTATGGAGCAGCTGATGGTTTTGAACCTTGGACATTTTGGTTAGTAGATGAAAGTGTTAACCATTATGCATGAGAGCATCACCTCTTTCTAAAAAAAAAAAAAAAAAACTCATTGCCATCTAGTTGATTCTGACTCATACCAATCCCCATTGGGTTTCCAATCTTTGTGAAAGTAGATTGTCCCATCTTCCTTTTGTGGAGCACCTGGTGGGTTTGAACTACCAACCTTCTGGTTAGCAGCCAAATGCCTGAGGCACTGCCCTACCAGAGTTCCTTATGTACTTCTATTAGGCATCTAAAATTTAGCATGCAAAATACTAAATCGTAAATCCCTACATCTGTATCATATTTTTCTCACCAATTTCTTTTCATTGATAATTTTGATTGCATTTTATGCATTGACATGTAAAAACAAACAACACAAAATATCTGATTATCCCTTAATTCACTTTTTTTTTTTTCACACACCCTTAATTCACACAACAATTTGTATTGGATTCACCTTCAAAATAAATCCAAGACTCAACTGCTCCTGTTTATCTCCACTATTGCGATCATGCCCAAGCCAACATTATCTATCACCTGATTTATTACAATATTTTCTAACTGGTCTTGCTTTGGTCCTTGAACATCTAAAGTTTACTTTCAAAGCAAACAGCCAGAAACATCTTTTTAAAAACTTTAAATTAGATAATGTATTCTAATTATTAAATACCTTTTTCAATAACTTTCCTTTTACTGAGATTGTTGTTTCTGTTGAGTCAGACTTGACTCATAGCAACCCCTCCTTGGGTTTCCGAGATCATATCACTATGCAAGTAGATTCACCAACCTTACTGAGATTACTAACCAAAAATCTATAATGCTCTACATTATATGGCCCTCATTTCTCAATCTGTTCTTATTTCCTAATATATTCATTCAATCCCAGGCATGTTGAATTCCGTTTTTCCTTGAATAGAGCAGATATACTTAAGGTGGGAGTAAGGTATGCCAAGCTCTAACTACTGATAATCAGTGGTGCCCCCTCTTCTGCTTACTCACATGTTTGAAAGGGATATGTAAACTATATATATGCAGGCATACGTGTGTATGTGTATGTCTTAGTTACTCATGATGTAACTTCTCAAATGTAACTTTAATATTAGTAATTGATTGTAAAATTGGCATATGCCATTTAAGTGGAATTAGGTGAACTGGATTTTAAAGTTGTTTGTAGATTCAAGCTGCTAGGACTTTTTACTATATATTACATTTTCTACAACAGGTATTGTCCACAAAAGCTACAAAAAAAAAAAAAAAGAGTCAATATACTTAGATGTTTCAACAATTAATGTAAAATTCTGAGATCTTTCCTTTCTATAGTTAGACTTGGACACATTTCTTTCTATTCTTTTCTCTTGCAAATTCTTCAATGATTTAATCACAATTAAACTATGGAACAATATCTACTTCCATGCATACTAAGAATAATGAACCAAGTTATTTTTGAATTATTGTTGTGTGCTGATGGTTTTTTAGTCTCTTTGGTGTTGAAAACAAGCATTTTTTTTTGTGCACTTTGTGATCATTAACGTTAGTAATACATAATCAAGTAATTTCAACATGGGGAAATGTTTGTTGCATTTTGTCTTCTATTATGGATTCATACTTGCCTAAAACCAAACCCAGTACACTACTGTCAAGTCAATTCTGATTCATAGTGACTCTTCCTTGGGTTTTTCAGGTGGTATCTCTACAGAAGTAGATTGTCCAGTCTTCCTTCTGAGGAGAGGCTGGTGGTTTTGAAATTCTAGGCTTCTGGTTAGCAGTCAAATGACTTAGGCACTGCACCCACAGAGCTCCCCACACTTGTCTATATGAGTAAAATTTGCCTTTTTTGAATATGTAAACTCAGTTCCCATGTAAGAATGCAATTGTCACGCTTCTCCATAAAGGTTTGTATTTAAGTTATCAGAATAAAGCTGAACTAATTTCTTGGACATCTTCATGCATTGTTCATCAGGTATATTCACATTGCTCATAAAGGAAATTCTATGTGAAAGAACTTCACACACTTTCATCCTTCGTTTCATTCAAGATGCAAGTGTGTCAATAATGGTGAAGTATGTGGTTAAGCAATATTGATCTCTGGCACTTAATCCTTCTGGAGCACTTCCTTCTTTGACTTATTTCCTTCCAATGTTTCTGTGATTGTGAAGTGTTTTGCAAAGTGTTTGGGAGTATTTACCTTTTTGTATTTTCAAAATCTTCTCTTAAATTATGTAAATGCCCTGTTAATGACTGATAGAGATATTTGCATGATTTTAAATTTACTTCTGAATCTTGAAAATCTTAACTCATTCAATGAAAATAATACAACATATTATGTCATATCCAACACAAATAAATACTCTACTGTTTGTATTTTATAGGCAATGTCTTTAGCTTCTCTTTTGATAGCTCCTTTTTATATCTGGTCTTTATCAATATTTTCTAAGGCATCTAGAATCTTGTGTACAATTCCAGTTTTCTACTTGTGGCTACACCATGTGCCTCCCAGCATGTATTAGAAAGGCATTTTAACATTCAGTCATGGCCTAAATATGTTTTAAGATGTGCCCATTGGTTAATAAAAGAGGCAAAAACTGTTTAGTCCCTGAACAGTAGAGAAACGTCTTCTGGATAACCTTCTACAATGCTATGTTCTACAAGATTAAATGAATGTGCAGCACTTGGTATGAAAACGGCATATTCATTATGTTCTAAAATGTTCTGTAACATGTTATTCTAACTCCCTGACATATTGGCAGCATTATCATAGGTCTGGCCTATGTACTTAAAAATAATTCAATTTTGCAAACTTCACATAGTGAAGCAATTTATTTACAATTTATCCAAGGTATGTTGTTTTAAGCTAGTAAATGTGTTAAGTTGCTTGATAGATTTTCCATCTATTGGAGATACGTATCCTAAAACAACACTTAGCTGATATGTAAGAGAAAGATCAGGAGTGGAAGCTAGAGACAAATTGAAATATCAAATATATTATTTCATTTAAAATAGTTGATTGAACTTTATCACTTCCTAAGTTTACTAATTCATCACATGATGTTTTAGACATATATCGTAGGTTACCCTTTCCTATGTTACTATATTTTGGATATGACCTGGTATATAATGGATCAAATTAAGCAAAAAGTTCCAGTAAACCTAAATAATTTCCTTTTGTGGGACCTCTATCAATTTCTTCCCCGAAAAGATAGCCCACCTTCATCAATTTTTATAATGACAGTAACAAACAGACACATACTTGCATAATAAATATTAGATTTTGAGCCCTTTAATGTGCCTAATAGCTCTTTATAAGCATATATAGAGTAATATTCAAAGACTGTTTCCCACACAACAGACAATAAAAATGAAATTCACTTCATGCCTAAATTAAACATTTTGTTTTGTTATTTTCTTCTTGTTAGGTACCATCGAGTTGTCTCTGACACATAGCGACCGTATGCAGAGCAAGACGACATTGCTTGGTCCCACATCAGTTCCACCATCCTTGCTATACTTGAACCCATCGCTGTAGCCACTGTGTCAATACATCTTCTCCTCTTTCATTGACCCTCCACCTTACCAAGCATGACATCTTTCTCAAGGGAAGGGTCTCTTCTGACAACATGGGCAAAGTAGGTGAGATGAGGTTTGGCCATTCTTGCTTCCAAGGAGCATTCCAGCTGCTTTCCTCCAGGACAGATTTATTAGATCTTTAGAAGTCCATGGTACTTTCAGCATTCTTCACCAGCACCACAACTCAAACACATCAATTCTTCAGTCTTCCTTATTCATTGTCCAGCTCTCACATGCATATGAGGTGATTGAAAATACCATGGCTTGTGTCAGGTGCACTTTAGTCCCCAAGGAGATGTCTTTACTCTTCAGCATTTCAAAGAGGTCCTTTGCAGCTGATTTGCCCAGTGCTATACATTGTCTGATGTCTTGACTGCTGCTTCCATTGCCATCGATTGTAGAACCAAGCAATGTGAAGTCCTTGACAACTTCAATCTTTCCTCCATTTATCATGATGATGCTTATAGGTCCACCGGTGAGGACTTTTGTTTTCCTTCTATTAAGATGTAATCCATACTACAGATTGTATTCTTTAGTCTTCATCAGTAAGTGCTTCCAGGCATCCTCACTTTCAGCAAGCAAAGTTGTGTAGTCAGCATATCACAGGTTGTTAATGATTCTTCCTCCAATCCTGATGCCATATTATTCTTCATATAGTCCACCTTCTCAGATTATTTGCTCAGTATATAGATTGAATAAGTATGGTGAAAGGACACAACCCTGATGCTCTGCCTTCTTGATTTTAAACCATACATTGTCCCCTTGTTCTGTTCAAACTACAGCATCCTGATCTATGCACAGGTTCCTCATGAGTACAATTAAGTGTTCGGGAATTCCTATTCTTCTCAATGTTAC
>NW_006922897.1:61168-62690 GCF_000298275.1 Orycteropus afer afer | reverse complement strand
ATATGCCACCTCCTGAAATGTATAAAGGTTGACCAGGTATTTTTGGTAACTGACTCTGTGTATTCCTTCCATCTTCTTTTGATGCTTCTTGCATTATTCAATATTTTGCCCATAAAATATTTCAATATTGCAACTTGAGGCTTGAAATTTTTCTTCAGTTCTTTCAGCTTGAGAAATGTTGAGCATGTTCTTCACTTTTGGTTTCCTAACTCCAGGTCTTTGCACATTTCATTATAGTAATTGGCTTTATCTGCTCGAGCTGCTCTTTATCTTCTGTTCGACTCTTTTAGCTTGTCATTTCTTCCATTTGCTTTAGCTACTCTCCACTCATGGGCAAGCTTCTGACATCCATTTTCGTCTTTTCTTCCTTTCTTGTCTTTTTAATGAACTCTTGCTTTCTTCATGGATGATGATCTTGATGTCATCCCACAATTCTGCTTTTTGGTCATTGGTGTTCAATTCATCAAATCTACTGTTTAGGTAGTCTCTAAATTCAGTAGGGATATGTTAAAGATCATATTTTGTCTCTCCTAGACTTATTTTCAGTGTCTTCAACTACAAGTTTAACTTGCATATGAGCAGGCCACAATCATGTTCTGGTCTTGTTTTAGCTAAAATGCTGAGCTTGTCCATTGCCTGTTGCCTCAGATGTAATCAGTCTGATTCCTGTGTACTCCATCTGCTGAAGTCTATATGTATTACTTTTGTTTGTGTTATTGAAAAAAGTATTTGCAATGAATAAGTCTACCTTGCAAAATTCTGTCGTGAGATCTCCAGCATCATTTCCATTTCCAAGGCCAAATTTCCAACTACCAGTGACTCTTTGTTTCCAACTTTTGGAAACCAGTGATAATTAACACATCTTGATTGGACGTTCAGTCAATTTCAGATTGCAGAACTTGAAAAATATCTTCAATTTCCTCATCTTTGGCTTTGGTTATTGGTGTGTAAATTTGAATAATAGTAGTATTAACTGGTCCTCCTTGTAGATATATGGATATTATCCTATCACTGACAGCATTGTGCTTCAGGACACATCTTGAAACATCCTTTGTGATGATAGATGCCATTCCATTCCTCTTCAATTTGTCATTCCCAGCATAGTAGATAATATGGTTGTCTGATTCAACATGACCAAAATCTGTCCATTTCTCCTCACTAATGCCTAGGATATCAATCTTTATGCATTCTATTTTATTTTTTGACAACTTCCAATTATCCCAGATTCACACTTTGTATGTTCCATGTTCCAATATTAACAGATGTTTGTAGCTGTTTCTCTTCAAATTGAGTTGTGCCACATCAGAAAATGGAGGTCCTGAAAGCTTTATTTTATCCATATCATTAAAGTTGGTTCTATTCTGACAAGGCAGCTCTTTTTCAGTCATACTTTGAGAGTCTTCTGACCTAAGGGGTTTATCTTCCTGCACTGTATCAGACAATGTTTCAGGGCTACTCATAAAGTTGCCCTGTAATATATCAGACAGTCTTTCTCTGCTATTCATAAGGTTTTTCCAGGCCA